>NC_067492.1:32261226-32561226 GCF_947179515.1 Apodemus sylvaticus
TTAGAACATTGCAGATTATACTTTGGCTAACTCACGAAGAGCATAGAACTCTGTTCTAAAAACAAAATGAACAAACAAACAAAAAAATAACAAAACAAAACAAGTTGAATAATTTCCACATTTCATAACATTCTCTTTGTTTATAAAGGGCTGTAACCTCAACACATGCCACTGCTAATGAGCAACACATAGTCTCTGACTAAGAGAAGCCACTTGGCTATCAGAAAGTAAAGAGCACAGAGGGAGTCTCTAAAGTGCCTGCCCATGAAGATAGTCAAAGCCATTCTGCCTTAGTGAATGCTCTTTGACAGGCCAGTCCTTAAATTTGCATACAAATTACTAGATGTTGACTCTAAGTTGAGGTCTCAAAGTCAGCCTTTTTTGACAAGCTTTTGTGAGAACCATTCCACTTGTTCCCAGACCCTGCTTGAAAAGTTAATCCAATTCCTAGAATAACAGAAAAGTGACAGATTGGAAGCTTACCAAATGTATTTCTAATCTATCTTATTATTATACTACCATGTACTTTTCTTACCAGTAAGTGTTTATTAAGCACATGTGATGTTTCAGGCACTATAAAGGTTGCTGTGCATTCAGTAATGATTTTTATCCCTAAGATTTTTAAGTTTTGAACAGAAAATATCTATTTTAAGACCCCTACCACAAAGTAAATATAACTTAAGTCAATAGTAAAGTCTTTAGAAATTAGAAAGACTTGAATTTGAAAGCTGAATATGACCTAATAGCTTTGTAAGTTTAGATGTATTAACAGTTTGAATACTTATTTATGAGGAATTCAGCAGTATGCTTATAAAAGTTTCATATAGTATCCTATTGAGTTATATGCAAACTATGTCAATTATTCTTGACTAATTTTTCCAATTCTTGAGCTAATCTCAGGATGAATAGGAACCTGTGGAGCCTAATATATTGTAAGAAAACCCATGAGTGACTAGAAAAGTCAAGACCTATAGAGGGATTTTATTCCAGTCACATGGCTGCTTTGGTAAGACCTTCTATATCTGTGTGATCTGGCTGGAATATAGACACACCTTTAATTCCAGCACTCAGAAGAGAGAGATATGCAGTTCTATGACTTCTAGTTAGTCAATTCTGTTTAGTCAGTTGAGTTCGGTGCAGTGGAGATTGTTTCTCAGTTGGGAATTCAGTTACTCAGGAGTCAGTACAGTAAGTACTGTACAGAGGAGATGATTTTATTTTTTGAGTTCATGCCATTCAGTACAGGTCAGCAGAAGCACTTGAAGCCAGAGAATAAGAACCCAGAAGATTAGAACAAATTGCCAGAGTTCATGCAAAGCCAAGAAGAGCAATTCAGTGAGAAGCCAGACTATCAGTCAGCTTGGAGAGGAGTTTGAACCAGAATAGCTGATTTGAACCACCTACCCAGAGTTCACAAAGACTTATAAAGGGTTAGCTTATTCAGTAGAAAGCCTCCATCATCCCAATTACATCAGGTGGAAAAAAAGCATACTTTTGCAAGACCAACTAATAATGGGACTGGTGTATACTTAAAGTGTGTCCTTGGCACATATTCTAACTTCCTTCAGAGATCGTTTCTCCTTGCTGTGACAGAACACCTAACAAATTTGTAAAGGACAAGATTATTTTCTTTGGAAGGTATACTTTACCATGAAGGAGAAGGCACATGGCAATGAAAACAGATTACATAATTTAATCAACAGTATGTGGCTCCTTGCAGACTGGGAAGCAGAGACTTATAGAATAGTAGCAGAGCAATAACCACCCAATTACAACACAGTGGCTTAGTTCCTGTAGCTTGTCCTAACATCATAGACTTTCCCCAATCTCACAAAGCACTGCTACCAACTGAAGACAAAATGTCTAAACCCTTAATAGGAAGCCTAACAGTCAAATGCATGTTCTGTAAAATGAATGAACGCAAACCCAGGGGGAAACCAAGTCAAATATTAAGTCAGGCCAAGAAAGTATAAAAATGCATATGGTTCCTGAGATACCCCAATTTCCTAATAAATGAGTAAATTATAGTGATAGAGTAGGTAATTCAGGCAGTAGGGAGGACCCCAAGCATAGAGAACAATGAAGAAAGGGGAAGAGATAAAGAAAATGACCTAGTAGTTAGAATAGAGGAAGAAGATTTGGATACTATCACAGCAACTGTCAAACTGCACTGATACAAAGTCTCCTGCATGAGGACATTATTTATTTTCCAACTTGGTTGCAGTGTGTGAGGGAAAATTATATAAAGGAGGGAGATGATAATCATATCTGAAAAGCATGAATGGGGAGAGAAAACTAATACTTATGCTGCAGATGCACAAATAAGCTTTAGAAATCAGAAAGTGAGTTTGGTGGTTACTTTTCCTTTGCTGTACTTTATGCTTGCAAGAGATGTATTCTCAAAGATTTTACAGTGTTCAGAGAAATGAGTAGTTGGACCCAAGCACAGAGGGAGAAAAAGAAAATGCAAGCCTAAAGAAATGTCCATTCCTTATCTAAAGGGAGCTAGAAATCAGTTCTGAACACAAACTGTCATGATTTTCTATAGTCATGAAAATGCTGCCACTCTCTTTAAATTTCTGTTTTGTCAGTGTTTCTTTCCTTACAAGTAATCAGAGTCTAATTCTTAAAAACAAGCCAAAACATGGAGGACCCATATGCTTCTCTATATACAGAAAGGCAGGAAAGAATAACTAAGTGACTTTATTCTGATTGTACCAAATGTGAAAACTGTACAGAGCCATATTGGGGCAGTCTTGCACTTGGTCAGAGTTTGACTTTGGTCAAGGTTAACTTCTCCCAGTTAGCCAGGATCCTGCTCCACCTAGGGTGGAGCGCTCGTAGTAAAGGTTAAGTTCATTGTTCCTCCAGGTATAGGGATTCCTGAATTAAGCAAGTGACCCACCCAGCTGCCGGAGCAGTCAAGATGAAGACCTCCAAGAGAAGCTAGACAACTTCCACCGGAACTCAGCCTGGAGTCTGGGGGGAAGGGTTTGCCCGAACTGTTAAAAGGTCTGGCGCCATTAAAGTTTACGGCTTTGATCAGTGAACATTGACTTGGCCGCACGTTCTTTTCGCCCCTCTTCCCTATGACCCCAAAATTCTCTCAACAGGTAACCCGGTTTACATGTGGCTGCGGGCAGCTACAGAAAACCTTGAATGGGATTGATCAATGACAAGAGGAAAATGCACACGCACACACACACACACACAAACACATGCATGCTCAGCTCATGGTTATGCACGCACTCACAGGACACACCAAAACCAAATTTAACTTATTTAAAGCATTTAAGGCTATTAGGGAGCAAACCAGAAGCTATATCAGACTTGAGGAGAGACTATTACTAGAAATCTGTTTTCACAGACCTGTAACCTTTGATGAGAAGACTTACCAACTAAGGAGCATATAAAAAAAAAAAAAAAAAAAAACAAGATATTCTGGCAGCAACAATTAGTGGTGCATAAATTATACTAGGGAAAAACACTTGAGGTTGAAAGGCTGAACTCCTACTCTTCCCTTCATTTGCCTTTCTTATCTTAGATGGAGTTCATCATCCAATAGCATTTGAGACAGATTTGCCACATAGCAAAATGTCAACACACTTAGCGACTGTCGGCTGACTTGATGAACATTTTCACCCAGGTTGTTAATCTTATCATGGTTTCAGATATGGATTTCTATTTTGTATATGTTCCTGTTACTCTTTTTTGACAATCTTAGAGAATACCTGGCTTATAGTGACTATACCCCAAATTCCTTTTAACCACTCATGAGTATACAAAAATTGACAAAAGATTACCTCTTAGATTATTTTGATTTTTCTGCTAATGTCTGTCATCAGAAAGAAACAGCAAAGAGGTCATTTTGCTTCTTTCTCCATATAGTAAAACATTAGTAACTCAAGATCCAGTTTCTTTCATGGTTTCCTTTGGGCTTGGTCCAAAACACGAGGAAAAGAGGCTTTATGGATAGTAAAGTGAAATCAGAAGAAAATGTAAATTGAGTAAATTAGAGCCAATGTAGACATACAAATTGACTAATATAATGCACTGAAATATATTCTTGGGGAATTGTCTCCCTTTTCTTCCATGCTTGATCTATATTTTTTAAATAGCAGGAAAGAAAAATGTCATATTTATTATAAAAAGAAAGTACAATTGGTCTTTGAAATGCAGTTACATTAATACACAGACTGTACACATTTAGGTCAATGTCTGCTCTTCAAATTTTATTGCTGAGCACCAGATATACTCTTGTAGAAAAATGAAATCCACCTAGCAATTTACTTGGTACTACAGCTATCATCTGTAGAGGGAGAATGGCAAAATAAATAATAATTTGCTCTAGGAATGTAAGAATGTGTATGCTTAATTGTGTGTGGGTTTTTATTTGTTTATGTTGTGAAACAAGTCCTACTATGTAGTTCAAGCCTTCCTTGAACTCCAGAGTCCCTTACCTCAGCCTTCTGAGTATGAAGAATTTATGTATGAGTCACAAGTCTGCACTATTTTTGGTCAATATTGAAAATAGACCCTGGAGCCTTGAGCAATCTAGGCAAGAACTGTACTAATGAGTTACATTACCTGGCTAATGATTTAATTTTTTTAAAAAAATATTTGTTTTATGTATATGAGTACACTGTAGCTATACAGATGGTTGTGAGCCACCACGTGGTTGCTAGGATTTGAACCCAGGACCTTTGGAAGAGTAGTCAGTGTTCTTACATTCTTTTAATGATCTCAAATTCAAACCCTCCCCTACCCTGCCTCTTCTTAAAGATGAACATACTCAATTCTTAGTAGATTATTCAAATATATCATGGGCACATATTTAATAGTTTAATCTGTCTTTGACTTGTGAAGACCTGCACCCACAGTCTCTGTGAGATAATATATGTATTTGTCCTGCTGTGTTTAGAAGGTCATGTTTCCCTGGTTTATTCAATCCCCTCTGGCTCTAATAATCATGCTGCCTCCTCCTACACAGGGTTCTCTGAACCCCAAAGAGAGGAACTTAATGGAGACATCACATTTAAGATGAAATGTTCCTAGTCTCTCACTCTCTGAACAGTGTCCTGCTGTGGGTCTCACTATTCGTCCCCATCTACTCCAGAAGAAAGCTTCTCTGTTGACGTTTGAACATGAAAAAGATATATATGTGTAAAGCAGAATGCCATTGCACTTGTTCAACCATGTCCATTGCTGTCATATAAACAGAAGCCAAATATAAGAAAAAAGTCTAGATGCCCATCAACAGAAAAACATATTTAAAAAGTGGTTGACTTATACAATGGAGTATTATTCAGCTGTAAAAAATAATTTTTTTTTTCAAATAAAGAGATTGAACTGGAAGAATTCATCCTGATTGAAGTAAACCAGACACAAAAGACCAACAGGATATTTATGTGTTTAAGCAGTTTACAATCCATGTAACCACAGAGGGTAGGTATAGTGTAAATGACTGTGGATGATGGAAGGATCTACCCTGGGAGAGGTCCAGCATACTTAAAGATGGATTGAGGGAGAATGAATGGATCAAATAGCGAGAGGGAAGGAAGTGAGAGAATAAGGAAGGGGTAGGAGATAAGAGAGCTAAGACTAAGGGCAATTTGAAGGGTCTTGTGGAAACATGCCTAGAAATGTATATAAAATATATAAATGTATGCAAGAAATCCAAACAAAATCAACAACAAAAGAGAAGAAACAAAGCCCCAGGTAGATATCTCTCCTTCAAAGAAACCCTCACTGCCCAGAATGGGCTGCATATAATTGACTTGTCAGCCAAAGTGTCTCTCTGAAAATTCTCTAATAACCAAACTATTGCTAAGAATATTAGCTACTTTCCATAACTATATATATATATATATATATATATATATATGTATATATGTATATATAAACCCTCATTGAACAAGAAGTTAATGTCTACCTAGAGCTTTGATCTCTACTGACTAATGTTCATGGTAAAGTTACACTGGACACTATGAGAGGAAAATGGTACATACTAACACATATACAAGCCCTGCCATCTATAATGGTGACCAACAAGATATACTAGTACTGTAGTGATGAAAATACCCAATATCTGATTGGATTTAATATCTACTTTATGAGATACACCTGAATTTCTTGAATAGCCAGGAAGCTATGATTAGAATGTACAATGACCTAGGGTGAAACAAAATATTACTGTTCTGATGATGAGACTAAAATTTAAATGACCACCAAAAAGCAACTAATTCATTTGATAAATAATAATCACAGAGACATTTAAATTAACTTCATCTTATTATAAAATGCTGATTACTTTCCTACCTTACAGCAAAGAGCATCCTTCCTTTGCGATGTGTTGAAGTAATATTGGGAAATCTGAATATAATTACTGGGTTCATTCTACATCAGATACCCTTAGTGAACAGGACAGCTTTATCAGTTTTTACTTAAGGCAACTTTTACATCTATGTTTTAGCATTTTCACCGACACCCTTGGGAATATTATAAGCAACTGATTACATTTCATAGCTGTATAATGTGCAAAGATCCTCCTATGTAATATGTACAAAATCAGGTTTACTATGAGAAGCATAATATTAAATTTTGTAACCATATTCCCTGAAGCATAGTTGAGAATTAGAACGATATAGTATCTAGAGATGTTTTGTATTTTTAACTGAGACAGAAGGTCAACATAACTGAATTGTATTTGCTGAGCAGAACTTATACAGGAAGATATGTATTTAATAAAATATAAAAGAAGCTCATGTTCAGGAATCATTGTTTCCAGAGTGCTGAACACTGTAGTAAGACAGTCCTGTTTTTATACAACTGAAAAAGTGAGATATTTTCCTCTCTACTTGGCAATACTTTGAGATATGGTTTTTCTTCTGTAATAATATGTTTTTTACTCCCACTTATTTGAAGTTGAGACATTCTGGATAAGGTTTGGAACTGGCAAATTGTATCTGTACTATTCAATATATTTATATGATATAAGACAGTTATTGCTATCCTTCCCAATGTATTAATGACCTCCAAACTGTCCCCTTATAATCCGCATAGAGTGAGGTGAGGTGATTGTTTCCCATACATGAATGGAGGGAGCATTAAAGACAGTAGAATCCTGGAATCTTGCCAGATAACCAAGGTAACTAAAAGGTACACTTGAGGATCAGACAAAGACCCTTCAGAGAAATGGAAATTAAGAGTGAAGGAGGGAGATATCCCTTAAACTCTCACCTTTACATACAACCACAAGAACTAATGTACCTACATATGCATACAACATACATTTATACACAAACATGCAGAAAAACCTACACAAACACACACCCACTTGAATGTGTTACTGTTAAAATGTGAAATTATTCTTTATTTAGTGATATTCAAAATACTTATGAGTTTGCTGTGAACTTTTCTTCATCTTAAATTCTACACAAAATTCTGTGCTCAATTTAGTCTTCTTTATCTTGAGGCTTCAGCCATAGATGACACAAGATTTACTAAACGTATTCTATATAGGATATTACCCAACTGAATAGACATTAGAGACTTTCTGAAGCATTTGAACATGAGTTCTAACTTGAGCAATTTAGTGTACCTTTGAAAGTTTTTGTTGTTGTTGTTGTTGTTTATTTGTTTGTTTTTGAGACAGGGTTTCTCTCTGTAGCCCTGGCTGTCCTGGAACTCACTTTGTAGACCAGGCTGGCCTCGAACTCAGAAGTCCACCTGCCCCTGCCCCCAGAGTGCTGGGATTACAGGCATGTGCCACACAAAGAACTCAAGAAGGTAGACTCCAGAGAGCCAAATAACCCTATTAAAAAATGGGGTACAGAGCTAAACAAAGAATTTTCACCTGAAGAATTTCAAATGGCTGAGAAGCACCTTAATTCAACATAATTAGTCCTTAGGAAAATGCAAATCAAAGCAACCCTGAGATTTCATCTCACACCAGTCAGAATGGCTAAGATTAAAAACTCAGGAGACAGCAAGTGTTGGCGAGGATGTGGAGAAAGAGAACAATCCTCCACTGCTGATGGGATTGCAATCTGGTACAAACACTCTGGAAATCAGTCTGGCAGTTTCTCAGAAAACTAGGCATGATGCTTCCAGCGAACCCTGTTATACCACTCCTGGGCATATATCCAGAGGCTTCCCTGGCATGCAATAAGGACACATGCTCCACTATGTTCATAGAAGCTTTAGTTATAATAGCCAGAAGCTGGAAAGAACCCAGATGTCCCTCAGTGGAGAAATGGATACAGAAAATATTGTATATTTACGCAATGGAGTACTATTCAGCAATTAAAAACAATGAATTCATGAAATTCTTAGGTAAATGGTTGGAACTGGAAAATATCATCCTAAGTGAGGTAACCCAATCACAAAAGAATACACATGGAATACAGTCACTGACAAGTGGATATGAATTAGCTCTATATAATCAAGGCACAATAAACATATCAAATGATTCCCAAGAAGATGAAAGGAGAGGGCTCTGGTCCTGGAAAGGCTTGATACAGCATTGTAGGGGATTTCCAGGACAGAGAAGTAGGAGGGGGTGATTGGGGAATGGGCAGAGGGAAGAGGGCTTATGGGACTTATGGGGAGGGGGGAACCAGGAAAGGGGAAATCATTTGGAATGTAAACAAAGATTATAGAAAATAAAAAGAAAAGAAGGCAGATACAGTAAACATGAGGAAAATACAGCATCACAGCACATGTACCTCTGGCTTTTTCCTTTCTGTTGGGGGCTCTTTGAAAAGTTTTACCCAAGGCTACATTGCAAACCCAGGGAATGAGTATCCTCTCTTGACTTGTCAAAGCTACCAGGAGGGCACTTTGGAAGAAAGGAACAGCATGAAGAACAAAGAAATGAATACACAAACAGCTTGCAAAAGCACAACAAGAATTCAAAAGCCGATTGAAAGCAAAACCATAAAGAGACTTTTGGGAATAAGAATACTGAAGTTGTTTTTAGTGCTTAAAATAACTCTCCATCTTACTCTACTCCCACTGTCTTCATGTGTGATTACATTTTAAAAAATGGCTTTTGTAGCAAATACATTTTTCACAGTAACAATATGCAGGTACACAAGTGAAGTGTTGTACTTTCATGCTGGACTAACACATGTGGATGTATAGCTAGTGTAAGAGACAACCACAAGCTCACACAAATCATAAATGCAAGTCTCGAGGCAGATGTGTGTACATTTAAGGTGTGGTAGAATATAACTTCTGTTGATAGGAAAAGTTTATAGGCCAACTATACACAGAATTTGAGAGAGAACAAGTCACGTGCAAGAATATATGGTTTTGTAGTTAATGTTATATTGCAGAAAACAGTATACATCAAGTGGAATCAAACCATAATCATTACCACATTTTTTACCATTATAAATATGAATCTCAAATTCAATTATCTGGAGTTGAAGTTATCAAGCCCATTATCCTTTATGGGAGAGTACCATTTTGACCTATAATGCACAATCCAACAGATAATGAGCTGGCATTTTGTGGTAGGACTGCAGATAGAACTCTAAAGAGTAGAGTTCAATGGACTCTATCTCCTATAGACTTTCTATACCAATTGGCCAAATCAATGGTTTTACAGCTGCACACAGGAAAAATATATATCCTAGATTTGGGATAGAGTTAGGCTTTTCTCCTGCTAAGATGCAAATTCTTGTCAACCATCTGTCAGATGCATCATCTTCTTCTATCATGGAGTAGGAATGACTACTACAACACCCAGCCATGATACAGATATTGTCATTTATAACCCTTGATACCCCTGCCCATGTGAGGTTTCCAGTGAGGCTGGTTGCAAAAACCACAAGAAGGAGAAAGAAGGAACAAGTTTGTAAGACTAGAAGAAAAGGCAAGAAACTTGGTGATAGACTCCATTTGTATTGTCACAACTCTGGCATTTATTTTAGTTTAAATGTGATGTTTGCTATACAGGCTCACATAGTTTGCACAGTTCTTCATTAGCTGGCAGTGCAAGTTTTGGAGGTCTAGGACCTTTAGGAAATGTGACCTTCCTGAAGAAAATAGATTGCAACAGAAAGCATTGTATTAAGAGTTGTAGGCTGGTCCAGCTTTCATATGAGTTCCTTGAACAAATTAAATATAACAAGGTTTTTAAACATAAGGCTCCCTTTCCCCAAGCTTCAAGCCCTCCCTGCACCATGTCTCCCTAACCTTGATGAACTCTTCCCCTCAAACCAGAAGTCTCAGTCCAACACTCCTCCTTAAAGTTGCTTCATCCAGGCATTTTGTAAGAGTGGCAAGGAAAGTATGTAGTGCACCATTTTAATACTAAAAGACCTAAATCTATTGGTGACAAATTAACACTGATTAGGACTCCCACACTTCTGTTTTTACCTTATTCTATATCTTCTTTTACTTGGAAATGCTAACCTTACACAATAGATTACGCATTACACAGAGGAGAACTGTGAACAGTTTTTTGCTAAAAGCTATTCTTAATATTGGAAATAATTGTCAAAAGCAGCAGGTATTTTCTTCATGCATTCAAAACAAATACAATCATATCTAGAAAATCAATAGTGGACTTATATAAAATAGTTGTTATTTTACTTGTACTTGGTTTCAAGTCATCAACACACTAATACTCCATACCAATTGTCATCTCTTCAAAATGAATACTCTTTGTATAAAATCCCGATTCCTTGTACTTCTTGTATATTCCTTTGTGACTTGTAATCCTTGAAACTTCAAGGTTGGAAATTATGAACTCTTAAAGTGGTGCAAACCTATCATATTTGTGCAAGGGTCCTTATAATTTCAACATTCTTTTCCCTCTCTATAAACATGAAAGCAGTAAGGTTGTAATCAAAGTCTACCTGAAAATCCCACTTCTCTGGGAGTATACTGACCATGTAGTATTTATTCTATTACTAGTAAATTCATTGATGATATTTTTAGCTTATTGTCCATATTGCCTCACTTGTTTATGACAGTCTATTCATTGAAATTATTTTTTCTGACATGAACTAATAGAATTAATACTGTAATATGATCATCACCACCACCATCATCATTATTATAATCATCGTTAGTATTATTCTCTCATATAATACATCCTGACCACATTTTCCCCTCCCTCTTCGTTTCCTAGTTCTGTCTTTCATTTCCTTTTCCCCAGATCCACTGTTCCTTAATTTCCCTAAAGGAAAAAACAAGCCTCCTTAATTCATAGTATCTACTCATTTAATACTTTCTTAACAAACTTTTATTAGGGTACTGTTCAGAAACTATATTTTTTTTTTGCTTGAGAAACTAGACATCATACTTTTTAAAAGTTTCTTTTGTAGAAACTCTATACAAATGCATCAAACAGACTCTATTCTTGGGAGTTGAACAGAAAAACAAATAATAAAATGCCTGTGACCGTGGGCCATTTTGATTTGGGTGTTTTCTTTCCATCAACATTTCCAATTAATGTTCAAGAAAACCTATTTGTCTTGGACAATCACGTCAGTAGTGTGTTTCATTCTCTAAAAGGGTAGAATTTGACTCTAGAAAGATAGAATCAGACGGACAAAAGACAATAGAATAAAATAGTTCTTTTTTTCATCTCCAGTTTAAGAAATAAAATATACATCAAGCAGAGTTTTGAGTTGTGTGTTTCTGTCTAGTTATTATGCCCATCAGGTACCTATAAGAAGCAAATAAGATGAACAGCAACCACAGGCAAGCAAATCAAAACAAGAGGCAAAGCTGATATAAAGACAAGGCCAATAATCTAACAAATGTGAATTATTTAAATCACATACTTTTTTCTATGGCATACATCTCAGACTGAGATGTATGACTTATTGGGTCGTAAGTGTCCCATTGCATTTTCCCTGTGGCTTGCTTCTTTAACCCAGGATAATGTCCTTTAGGTTGGTGTATGTTGCCACATAACACAGGTAAAGCTGAACAACATTTCATTGTGTGTTTATGGGATGTTTACTTTTGTCAGTCATCCATCAGAGAATGTAGGTTGTCTCTCTGTCTTCACAATCACAATAAGATTGCATTGTCTTTAGTCCTCTAATAGTATCTTCAAGACTCTAATTTTGATTCATTTTGATTTATTACCAGGTTGTTAAATCATAGCGCTAGTTCTAGTGTCAATGTTACAAAACAAAAATTGTGAGAAAACTCACAAGCTTGTGTTATTTCACAGTTTTGCTTTATATTTCAGAGACAGTTCTTGATTACGAGTCACCTCTGGTTGGCTGGTGTTTTGTTTTCCTTCTAGAAAATTCTAGTCAGTTCCTTTACATATCTTACCACCTGATATGTATGTAGATTTTTGTCATTTTTGCTGTTTTGTTACTGAGTTGAAAAAATACTTGATATGTTTAGAGACTTCACCTTTACCATATCTATGGCTTACAAAGTATTCTCTGTCATTATAAGAATGCTTTTTATTTCTGATTTTTTACTTTAATGAATATAATGTATATGTGTGTCTGTGCATTTGTTTTGTAGGCATATGTGTGTATGTGGTATGTAGGTTTGTATGTGCGTGTGTGTACATGTGTGTGTGTGTGTGTCTGCGTGTCTGTGTGTCTGTGTGCTCATGCACAGGTGGGAATACTCTACGGTCCTATGTATCTACATATCTTTTGTTTTTGTTACCTGTACTTTTGGTTTTCAGTTCAAGAAACTTTCAAGAACAATGTCAAGGTTTTCTAAAAGCCACAAGATGTCCAGTTCTAAGTTTTGTCTCTTTAAGTAGGGTCTAAAGAGACCTGTCAAGAGGAACAGTCGTTCTTTCACAAGACCAGGATTCAAGTACTTACACAGTGAATTATAAACATCTCATTACCCTAGTTCCAGAAATCAGCTCTGATTTTCACAGGTACCAGGCAGTCACATGGTACACATATATACATAGAAACAAACTACTCATACATATATAAATAATAAATGTTTGATATCTTAAACAAAGTGTTATATATAATATAAGCCAAGGGCTTAGCATTCTTAGTTTTTCATCTATGTATCCAATTTTCCCAATACCACTTACAGGAGTATCTACTTTTATCATATTGTTTAATTAAGCCTCTTAATCACTATTTTGTCATGCATACATGGAATTACATTGGGACTCTTTTCTGTTGTGTTATTTATATACCTATTTAAGTCCAGTCTTTTAATTATTGTGTGTTTATGATATATTTCGAAGCCAGGAAATGTAACATTTCTATTTTATGTTTCTTATCGATTGCTTTGCTGTTTCAGGATTTTTGTGGCCTCATATAATTTTAGAATTCTCTTCAATTTTTGAACAACATGCCATTAGATTTGTATAGATACCACATTGACTCTACACATTGCTTTGGGGAATATGAGAATTATAACATTAATTTTTTCTAATGTATAAAATTGGAAATTTCCATTATTTTGACTCTACTTCAAAATTAGTACCTACATTTTGGTATTCTAGACATTTGGTTATTTTAAAAATATTCTTAAGTATTGAATTTTTATGTCACTGCAATTTAAAATATTTTCTGTTCAGATATCTTATTAGAGTATTTGATGCAACTAAATAATAAATGGTTAAATCTTATACACTAATGAATATATAAATTAGGTTTAATTGTGTGTGTGCATTTGTGGAGTCTTTTAAGTATTCCACATATAATACCACACAATCACCAAATAGATAACTTCATTTTATGTTTTGTGATGTGAAATACCTTTTCGCCTTACCTTATTACTGTATGTAAGATTTCCAGTTCCATCTGTAAGCATGGGTTAAGGTGATTTCCTCTCTCTGAGATGGGTCTCTCTTAACAAAAAAAATTTCATATTTTTCCAAATGAGACTTTAGTTCACTATGCAGTTTTAAAAAATTACTTGTATTGTGTTGTGGTACTTTCTTTACATGCATACAACTGAGGTTCTAAAGGAAGAAACCGAAGCAATGAGACATAGAGTAATGTAAAGAAAGAGCTTTACTATGGTAATTGACTCATGAGATTTGAGAGAAAAGGAAATCCAAGATATCACCCGGCTAGGAACATCTAAGAAGGTCAAGTTCATTCCAAATTCAAAAGCTTAAAAATAATTGAAGGAAGTGGAAGATAAAGACAGTGGAATGAATTCCGTCATGTGAAGTCCTGCGAATGAGGAAATGTCTGGCTCCAGAATAAAAGAGGACAGACATTCAGCTCAAAATGCAGAGGATGTCATTCCTTCCCCAACCTTCTGGTTATAGCTGGATTCCCAGTAAACCAAGAATGGCCCCTCACCTTGGTACAGAAGTATTTTCATTTTTTGGTATAGATATCTAATGCCAATTTCTCTAATAATCACCCTGACAGATAAAATGTACAGGCTTTTTGATTTAGTCATATAATTATCTATTAGACCACTCAAGTTGACAAATATAAATCAAGCATCTTAGTATCTCATTCTTGAGATCCTATAATATCTTGTAAATCAATGTTATGGTTAGAGAAATATTAATATTTTAATATATTTTATAGAAGAGAAGATTATAAGATTGAATCTTATTTTTTTTCCTTTCTGATACTGACTTTATTGTTCGACTTGGTGTACTTCATGCTGTCAATCACAATGATAACAACCAAAACAATCTTACAGTTCAAAAGCAACAAATGTTACTTTAAAAGTTTCTGAGTCTTATTGAGGAAATATTTTTAGAGGCAAGTAGCATATGGACCTCAGACTTACTTTGTCTTTGCATTATAAAAATGAATTTATGTCTCATATTCTCTCAGTGCTGAGCTATAGATTCAGATCTTTACACTCAAGAATAATTTGGGTGCTATAGAATGTTAAACTATATGTAACAAACATATATCAATTAAATTCATATTAGTGATACACATAGAACTGTTAATTATTTCTTTTATTTGTTGAGATTAAGTATAATAACAACATTTCCCCCATAGATTCTCTCCCTCTAATCATCTCATGTATCCCTCCTTGATCTCTGAAATTCATGGCTTCTTTTTATCAATTGTTGCTACATTTTTCATGTGTTTGTTTGTGTATATTGATAAGTACAAAAATACAACATCCTCAGTATGAATATTATTCACACCAACTAACAGTTAACCTAATCCATTGTATAGACAATATGCTAAGTGATGTACTTAGCATATTGACAGAACACCAGGAGTCAAGCTTAATTTTCTGAAAGTCCAGAGGTAATAAGTCTGTACTAACCCATTTTATATAATGTTGTGATACTTCATCTCCCTTCAATTTTGGTTTAAGTTTCTTGGGGGTGGGGGTTATATTTTACTTTTTATTTTAAACTCCAGATTTTATTACCCTCCTTGTCAACCCTCTGAATGTTCTACATCCCATACCTACTTCCTGCCCCCCTGTCTCCATGAGGATATCCCCAACCTCACCCCTACCCCATAGACATCTAAACTCCCTGGGGCCTCCAGTCTCTTGAGGGTTAGGAGCATCTTTACTGGCTAAACACAGACCTAGCAGTCCTCTGCTGTATATGTGCTGGGGGCCTCATACCAGCTGGTGTATGCTGACTGGTTGGTGTTCCAGTATCTAAGAGATCTTGGAGGCCCAGGTTAATTGAGACTGCTGTTCCTCTACAGGATGGCCCCCTCCTCATCACCTTCTTCCAGGTCTCCCCCAATTTAACTACAGGGGTCAGGAGTCCATTGGTTGGGTGCAAAAATCTGTATCTGATTTTTTCAGCTTCTTGTTGGGTCTTTCAGAGGGCAGTCATGCTAGGTCCCTTTATATGAGTGGTCCATAGCCTCCTTAATAGTGTTAGGTCTTGGGGTCTCCCTTTGAGCTGGATTCCATTTTGGGCCTGTTGCTGGACTTCTTCTCCTCAAGGTCCTCTCCATTTGCATCGTTGCAGTTCTTTCAGATAGGAACAATAATGGGTCAGAGTTTTGACTGTGGGATGGCAACTCCATCCCTCACTTGATGCCCTGTCTTACTTTTGGAGGTAGGCTCTACAAGTTCCCTGTCCTCAATGTAGGGCATTTCATCTAAGGTCCCTCTCTTTGAGTCCTGAGAGTCTCTCACCTCCCAGGTCTCTGGTATATTCTGGTGGGTGCCCCGGATGTCTTACCTCCTGAGGCTGCATGTTTCCTTTATTTCTGTTGGCTCTCAGGGATTTCAGTCTTTCTCCTCCACCCAATAATATGGCTTTGTTCGTTTTTCTGCTATATGTATATATCTGGATATGGGTTTGTGTGTTAGAGACTGGTTAAGGTTATATGAATTGTATAAAGCAATTTTGCATAGTAAAATATTACAAATAAAATCAGAAATAAATAGCCAACATTTTTGCCAAAATTATTGAACTATTTTGCTCAACTGTCTTCCTGTATTATGATATACAAATTATGCTGCACCTATGAATCAGGATGAATATGCTTCATTCAGGGAGATAGAAAAGATATGTTTATATTATCACACTCACACACTAACAAATACGATTAGCACATACAATCATTTGAGATAAGGGAAATATACATATATGATTTTATTTGTGTCTTAAGTAACAACGTGAGAATGGATCCCTCGCTTTTATTTTGCCATTGAAATTATCATCCCAAGTTTTTGGATAGTAAAAGTCAATTGTAATTTTTTAAAGTTATGTCTTTGTTTGTATAGATGTGGCTGTGATATTGATGTGAAGGCAAGGGATGTTGCCTTCAAGAAAATACCCCAGCATGACATCTGATTGGACATGATCACAAAGGTGAATATGATTTTTTGTCATTAAAGTCACATTGTCCTTTGTCCAATTATCTTCTGTCTCTAGATAGTAAGCTCTGTGGGAATAGAGGAGGAAAATATGATGCCAACTGTTAGCTGAGGGGACCAATTTACTAGGAATGCTATTGAATACTTATGAGCATTGTATCATGGAACAAAGGCCATTTATTTAAAAGAGATTTGTGGTTTGTGTGTAGAAAGCAACTTCTAACTTCCCCCCTGTAGGATTTTTCTTGACTTGAAAGATACAGTAATTATTAAATGTTTATTCCAATCATCTTCTCTGACTAAAAGATGATTTAACAAATCTCTCTCCCCCTCTCTCTCTAGTCCCTCTCCCTATCTCTTGCTTTCTTTGTTTCCCTCCTCTTGTTAAAATCCAGGTTCGACAAAAACACATATTGCTCTACCTTCATAAAGAAATTACAGATGAATCCTGCAGCAAAGCTTTATCCTTCAACAATGTGACTCAACTCAACTATGCTACTGGATTATATTTATTCATTTTGATGTTCTGATAATATTTTTTCTTTGTATTTATTTTACCTTTGCATCATCTGGGTTTCCTCACTTTTAAAACCATAACTCCCTCAACTTTCAAGCCTTTCTTTAAGTTTATTGAATGGATGCTAGTTATACAGTTACTATGCTAAGTATTCAAAATATACATTATTGCTCAAAAGAAACTGAAGAAATTTGTACTCTCTGAAAATGATTACTTAATATGTCAAAAATTAAAAAAACAAGCATGACTTTCATCCTGAAGTAATACATTTCTGCTTACTAATCACAATCTTGACTGTGACCCAGGGTCTTTTGTATCCACATATATTCTTCTGCACTCTGTCATTGTGAGTTTTACACTATATCAAAGGTATATAGAGAGGATACAGATATATGAACATTTGCTCTAGTAAGAACTAGTCAAGCATTTGAATTGAGTATGAAGAAGTTGATATTAGCAGTATTATTATTTCTATGGCATTGGTACAATAAGACTATAACAGTTTTTTCATAAAGGCCATCATTTAGGTTTATTTCCTAATATTTGGCCTAGCCAAATGAAGATCCAAACACCATAATTTTCTGCTTATTCCTTCCCTACAGTTTCTCCTTTTCCTTCCCTACAGTTCATCTCTTTTGCCCATGAGTCATAGGCTCACTCTTTCTTTGCCATTTATTTATTTGTTTATTTATTTGCTTTACATCTGGATCATAGTTCAGCATAGTCAAAAGCATCAGCATCATGCTTGTGACATATATTCTTCTGCTTTCGGTCACTGAAAATCTAGGGCAATTAAAATGATTTTGCTTTTGGTTATTCTGCACAGGATTATTGACTTTACATGTCACTGATAGCTAAATAACAAGAGACTTGTACTTAATGTCGCCCATCTCAGTGAACATGAGTACATAACCATTGAGGGCTGAAGTTCTGCTGGCAATGTAGCCCAGTGAAAATCTTGGCTACTACTCTACAGAATTTGTTTAAATTTGGATGTTTATAAAAATGAAATATAAGCTAGATTTTTTTTCTCTTCTGACTATGCATTCTGCTCCCACATTCCCAGACCTGGCAAGAATAGCTGAATCTAGCAGATTCAACAAGAACAGTCATTCCTACCCTTTTTAGCACCACTGAATTGGAATCACCTTCATTTCTCCAATTAATGCTGATATCTGAAAGACTGACTTACTAACTCCACATAATTGATCTAAAATCAACTACTGAGTCTTGGACAATAGTAAATACACACCCAAATTTATACTCAAGAGTGGTTCACCTGAATCTCAAATTCAAAACAGAACCAATTAAAGAAGCCCATGTGCCAATATTATGTTGGAAAAACACAAAGAATATGAAGGTCAAAACAGGATGCTCCCACAATCACTAACCCTATAGAAACATTCTCAGATGAAAATTTTCTAGATGAATGCTAGGACACAAAATATAAAAGACCTATGATAAAAATATTAAACAATTCAAGGACAAGATATAAACACCAGGATAAACTTAAAATGGATAGGACTAAACTCTCAAGTAAAATCCAGAAAAATAGAAATATCCAGCCCAAAGAATTTATGAGAACACAGGATTAGAAAGATGGACTTGGTGAAGGAAAAGAAGCACCGAATAAAAGCCAATCTAACATTGGGATGGAATTGAAATATCCACTAATTCAATTAGAAAACCTAGGGGCAAACCTTAGTAATAGAACACATGAAGAAGATAGACTATCAGGAGAATAGAGATAAGATAGAAAACTGAACCACTAAATCAATGAAAAGAAAAGGAATGACCAGGCAACTCAGAAGGGTTTGGGGACTATGATCCAGGTGTAAAGCAAATAAATAAACAAATAAATAAATGGCAAAGAAAGAGTGAGCCTATGACTCATGGGCAAAAGAGATGAACTGTAGGGAAGGAACAGGAAAATGAAAAGGAGTGGGAGGGAAAGAGAGTGGAAAATGAAGAGAAGTAGGAGCTTCTGAGGACAACTGAATAGACAATATATTTAACAGGACATAGAGAAACAGAATCAGTTTTCCTAAATTAAGGAAAAACACATCCATACAGTTGCAAAAAGTCTACCAAACACCAACTAGTGAGGGATAGAAAAGAACCATCCCATGACATTTGATAGTTAAAACACCATTTATACAGAAAACTAAAGTGGCAAGAACTGAAAACAAAAGTCACATAAAAAGAAAACCACAGTGGAATAAAAAGCAAGTCAGGTTCCCAATGTGAATATTAAAAGCCAGAAAAGCCTGGAACACTTTATTCTATGTCGTAAATGTCTGAAGATGCCAACTTCAGACTACTTTACCAGAGAAAATTCTTTCTGATTTTGAAAAGAAAGGAAATTTTTCATGATGTGGGAAGTCTAAAATAATCAATGTTTGCCCATAAGCAGTACTTAGGACTGAAGATAGAAATAACTATAGCCAAAAAAACTGCAGGACAAAAACCCTGTAAGCAAGAACTACAGAAGCACAAAATTTGTTCGAGAACAAAAATAGCAATAAGATCAACACACATACCTTTCAATAGCAACTTTAAATATTAATGGAATTAACTCCCCAGTCAAAAGACACAGGTCGGTTGAATGGCATCTCTTCCCTGTGGCAGACTAGGTTGCATGCTAACAGCGTTACTTAGTTGCCTGTAATTCTTGGTCTAGATTCTCAGACACATAGGATAGCCTCTCCTACAATTGCATCCCTGTATTTCCATTGACGTTGGGAATAATAAAATCTTAACATATTTTATATCTTAGTCTATTATAATTATAATATATTAGAATATATTCTAATACTATTTATAGTATTATATGAACTATATGTATATACATTATATATATATGTAACAGAGAACTGCCTTATCTAACCTCTGTTGGAAGGTTGCAATTAATCCTGAAGAGACTTGATGCCAAAAGGAAGGGAGATGCCTGGAACAGAGAGGGGGAGTACCCTTTCAGAGGCAAATGGGAGGGGGAGGAGGTGAAGAACTCTGAGAGGGGGAACCAAGAGGAGGGCAACATTTGGAGTGTAAATAAGTAAAATAATTTAAAAAGATGGAAGAACAAAAAATAAATATGTATCTATACACATAAAATATTTGATTCTCTTTCTCCACATTCAGCCATTACATGGAATGCAATCTCTGATAAGTGGATATTAATTAGCCCAGAAGCCATGAATACCCAAGGCACAAATAGCAACAAATGACTCCTATGAAGAAGTATGGAGAGGGTCCTGATCTTGGAAAGGATTGATCTAGCATTGGAACAGAATATAAGGACAGAGAAAAAGGAGGGAGGTGATTGGAGAAGGGATGGAGAGAAGAAGGTTTATGGGACATATGGGAAAGGGGCAATCAAAAAAACAAAACAAAACAAAACAATGAATTTATGAAATTATTAGACAAATGGATAGAGCTGGAGAACATCATACTAAGTGAGGTAACCCAGTCTCAAAAAATCAATCATGGTGTGGATATTAGCCTAGAAACTTTGAATACCCAAGACATAATCCACATATTAAATGATGTCCAAAAAGAATGGAGGAGTGGCCCTGGTTCTAGAAAGACTCAGTACATCAGTACAGGGGAATTCCAGAAAAGGAAAGCGGGAAGGGGTAGATGGAGGAACAGGGGGAGGGAAGAGGGCTTATGGGACTTGTGGGGAGTGGGGACCCAGAAAAGGGGAAATCATTTGAAATGTAAAGAAAAAATATATCAATAAAAAAAGAAAAAAATGATTCTAATAGTATAATAGAGATTGCTGTCTTAACATACAACCTGTCCAATGACAGATTCTTGGCCTTATACTGAGGCCAGGTGTAGGTTCAGTTACAGTAGTAGGATTTATATTCAATTAGAAAGTAGTTGCCCTACCTAGGGATCCATCCCATTTACAGTTACCAAGTCCAGACACTATTGTGGATGCCAACAAATGCTTGCTGACAAGAGCCTGATATAGCTGTCTCCTGAGAGGCTCTACCAGTGCCTGACAAATACAGAAGTGGATTCTCACAGCCATCTATTGGACTGAGCACAGGGTCCCCAATGGAGAAGCTAGAGAAAGGACCTGAGGTACTGAAGGGGTTTGCACACCCATAGGAGGAACAAAGAACAACATGAACCAACCAATATCCCCAGAGCTCCCAGGGACCAAACCACAAACCAAAGATTCCACATGGAGGGACCTTTGGCTCCAGCCACTTATGCAGCAGAGGATGGCCTTATTGGACATCAATGAGAGGAGAGGCCCTTGGTCCTGTGAAGGCTTGATGCTCCAGTGTAGGGGAATAACAGAACAGGGAAGTGGGAGTGTGTAGGTTGGTGAGCAGGGGTAGGGGAGATGGGATAGGTTGTTTCTGGAGGGGAAATGTGGAAAGGGGATAACTCTTAAAATGCAAATAAAGAAAATATTTAATAAAAATGTGTTTCCAGAGTTTTGAGTGATTTCATAATTTAAAAAAAAGAAAAGAAAAAGAAAAAGAAAGTAGTTGATTTCTCCCATGATTTTCATGCCTGGCCTTAGTGTACATGACAGAAGTCCCATTCTAGATCAGTAAGACTGATCAATACTTTTCTGCTCTGATAGTGACGTTTTTTATTCACCTAATTTCCAGAACTATGAAAGTAAGCCAAGAGGCATGAAGTTCCCAGGTAAGAATTACGTTAGGTTTTCCATGTCTATGACTCAAAAAGCATGCATTGATTCTACCAATAGGGTTTTAGCATCAAGGGATGGAAGCTGATCAATAGCATGGACAAAAATACCCTGCAAAGTTAAGAATCTTTAAGACCTCAAAGACTAATGATTCCAAAGGAAACCAGTTCTTGGCACTAGGATTTTTTCATTCGCCCGTGATGTCAAAGAGGGTCTTTGTTATTTACCTTGTTTGAGGCAGGGATCTCCATGTAATTTACTGCTATGCATGGTAACTTTGCAGACCTATTAGTTACTGGGGTTTATTCTGTCTCCATTTCCCATTTATTGTCAGGAATAAGGAAATTGCAGATTTTGAGAACTCATTACTGCTTGCAGACTTTATGTGTCCTGGAGACATATATATAAAGTATCTTAAACTTTGGTCCTCGTGGTAGCATAACAAATTCTGTAAGCACTGGGTCACCTCTGCCAACCTCACTGAATCTATTTGTTTCCCAGATTCACACAGACCTTTCTATCTACATTAGTAGTTTCTATTATGTAATAATCTACTCTTCTTTCTTGGTACAAAAAAAAATACCTTGGATATATTTTAGAATGATGTTAAAGTAGCAGGAATAGTAAATACATGTAGTAGCCTTGTGAGACTAGAAATGATGCCTTAATGGACTACCCTCCCCTAGGCCTTGCCTGGCAAGCCTGAGGACTTTACAGATGCAACATGTGTTAGAGTCAAAGGCTAAATCACTCTCTTGGTACAGAATGTGCCAAATGAAATGCTGTTCTTGTGAAACATATTTACCTGGGAGACTTGAACATGTGCTTTTGTTTTAGATTTTTCCATTTTGCAATCTGCATTGTTTGTGCTAAGCGGTCCCCCTGTGCACAGGCTATAAGTGACTTCCAGCTGGAGAAGAAAGACAAAAATAAAAGCAAACAAACAGCTTGTAAGTATCTAAGCAAAGGGGTGTGGAGTCCTAGGGAAGAGACAGGTGCTTAATCATGACTATTTTAAACCTTAGCATACATATAGGGAACACTAAGCCATTTATACTACAAACAGGCAAGTATCAGTTTTTGAAATAAAAAAATAAACAATATCAACATGTATGAAGACTCTGTGTTTTATGTTGTTAAATACATTTGAAGATGGAGAGAGTATAATAACAAGTTAAAGATATAATATCTCTTTCTGATACTTTTCATATGGCACATATAGCAATGGCAAAGGAAAGAAAGGCTTTAAGAAAATGAAACTTGGGAATGAGCTTCCAGCCATAAGAAATATTGAAGTATGAAGATAGCAACAAGGGAGCTGGCCTGGGTTTCATTAGGCCATAGAACATACAACTTCCTTTTTTTTTTTTTTTTTTTTTTTTTTTTTATTTGATATAATTTATTTACATTTCAAATGATTTCCCCTTTTCTAGCCCCCCCCCTCCCCGAAAGTCCCGTAACCCCCCTTCTCTTCCCCTGTCCTCCCTCCCACCCCTTCCCAGTTCCCCGTTCTGGTTTTGCCAATTACTGTTTCACTGAGTCTTTCCAGAACCAGGGACCACTCCTGCTTTCTTCTTGTATCTCATTTGATGTGTGGATTATGCTTTCATTCATAGAAGTTGAGGAAAGATACAAAGGAGAACAGGACATTGATGAGCTGCTTTTATTGGGTACTTCCTTTGTGGCTAGGAAGGCTGTGTTACAACTTGGAGCTATTATAGCCTCTCCCCTTTCACATAGTACCACTGGGAGGTAAAGTCTTCTAATACTAACCGCAGCAGCAGCAGCAGCAGCAGCAGCAGCAGCAGGATTTTATGAATATCCATACTGAGCCATTAGTAAAATCAAACTCTCAGCACACATCTTCAGTTAAAATCCAGATTACTTATCATTAGGTCCTTATTCATAATGGCTACACTCTGACATTATCCAAATATGTAAATTGTAGCATTTAGGGCACTGTTTTGCCTTTATTATTCAGGATGTCCTGCCATACAGAAGATCAGAACTTACCATATCACATACAAAACACAAAATTCTAAATGTGTGTTAGAAACAATGATGACATTTTCCACTTATATTTGCTCTCAATTAACTTATTTGCTGGTATCAATCGGGAAAAGATTATGTCTTCAATTGTAACCAATATGCATTGCCTATCACATTGGGAGTTTGTAATCAAAAGCTAAGTTATGCAGAATGGGATAGTTTAATCAAGATGTAGCTTGTATCTAAAGGCTTCCCACGTTTAAAAATAAATGTTAACATCCTAAATATACAAGAATTTTACATAAACAGCATAATAACTTCTTATATTTTTAAGCCTCTTTTATATAACATGTTTAGTGACTATGCTAGAGATAGGTTTGATTTAAAAAAACCTATTAGGTACTTTATGGAACAGTAAATAGAGCAACTGAATATATACTGAGTAATAATTGGGAAATAATTATATAATGGGGGTGTAGAGCTAGCTGAGTGAGTAACTGTGAAATGGCCCCATAGGTAAGGGCACTTATAGCTAAGTTTGGTGGCTTCAGTTAAATCTTCAGAATCTTCTTGGTTATAGTTCTGACATCTACAAGGTATTCTTGTACTCAAAAAATTTTTATGTTAGCATTCCTACACACAGAGAACCAGATTCACACATCTATTCAAAAATGGTTCAAGGATTTTTTTTTGACTTACAAAGAAATCATTTTCTATTTCTTATGATTTCTCATATGCTATTGTTCTTCATATGGTTTTAAAACTATTACCTCAGTGGTAGATCAGTGGGGGTCCTACCCTACCCACACCCCCTGCCATAGCCTGCTTTCCTCCCAGGGTATCTCCTTAACCAGGGACACATGCAACTTTAACTCTTCCTTGTAACCCACCACCAACCAGAAGCAGTGGAAAACAAAGGATACAGGAAGTGGACCTGTTTAGAAAGGTACTTCACCGAAACTTCTGACTGTCTGAAAATCAGCAGGTCAGTTCACAAGTTAGCAGGTAGAGGCAGCTCAATCCATTTGCAAACACCTCACAGATACACCAGCAACCCAGTTCATTAGAGTCTGGTTAGCAATAGCAGTGACATGACCTAGCAGAGAGAGTCAGGCCTTAGCCATGGCTTGAGTCAGCAGGAGGGACCAAAAGGAACACTAGAAGTTCTCAGCTGTGCCTCTCTCAGAGAAGCTAACATCAGTGAAGATGCAAGACCCCCAAGTGTTACACAGCTCTAGCTAGCTGTGCAAGCAAGCCAAGCTCTGTCTCCAGCACTCTGTAGAGTCCTATTTATACCCTCCAAACATTACGTGTCCTCCACATACCTTGCTTCAGCAAGGTTCTTGCTTCATCTTGTGTCTTGCCTCACCAGCATTTGTATCCATCCAATCGGCCTGAGTCCTGGAAACAGCAACAGACCGCAACTGCAGTACAGCATCAAATTTCTTTGGGTACATTTCTTTCTATGACATCTTGACAAATGCAGCTTAACCGTGCAAATTAGGATGGGCCAATACATGTGTGTCCTTATCAAAGAATCTTTCATCACATGTCCACTTTTTTTTTTTTGCACTTGCTTTGGCAAAATATACTCTCACCTGTGTCTGCTTCATGTCCCTTCATGAGTCTGCCTTAGCCTTTCTCACCTGTGTCCACATTAACAAAATGTCGCTTTACACGCTTACTCCAGCAAAACACTATCCAACTTACTTTCCAAAGAACCTTTAAGTTTCCACTTCAGACACATGTAAGGCACCTGCCCCAATACCCATGGGATATATCCTGCTCTGTTTGGGTCCCATCATCCTTCAGTTCTACACCTCCACCTGAATTTGCGCAAAGTGGTATGTCTGCTCACCCCTAAAACCCCAGCCTACCTGTCTCCCATGTGGACTAACCTAACCAGGAACACAGGAGGACTGCTGTAACCAAGGACATAAGGAATACTCTAACCAGGGTCACACAGGAGGCCATCCCCAATGAGAACCAGCACTGCCTGATTCCAAGAAGGCCTGCTCAAATCCAGGTCACACAACTCTACCTGCCAACAAAAAGGCCTGCTCTAATCCTAAACACCCAGGCAAATTAACACCAGAGACAGCCAGGCAAAAGGACATGAAACAAGCCTCAACAGATATAAGAAGATTGACATAATCCCATTCATTCTTTCAGATCACCATGGACTAATGCTGGTTCAATAGCAACAAAAACAACAGAATGCCCACATATTATGGAAACTATGCAACTCTCTACTCAACGATAATTTTGTTAAGGAAGAAATAAAGATCTTCACTCACTTTACATCTGATAGACATCTAATATCTAAAATATAGAAAAAACTCAAGAAGTTAGACTTCAAAGAACCAAATAAGCCAAATAAAAAATGGGATACAGAGCTAACAGAGAATTCTCAACAGAGGAATTTTGATTGGCTGAGAAGAACTTAAGGAAATGTTTAGCATCCTTAGTCATCAGGGATATGCCATCCAAATGCCCCTGAGATTCAGCAATCAGAATGGCTAAGCTAAAAAACTCAAGTGACAGTACATGCTAGTGAGGATTTGAAGAAAAAGAAACATTCTTTCATTACTGATAGGATTCCAAACTGGTATAGCAACTCTGGAAATCTATCTGGCAGTTCCTTAGAAAACTGGAAAAAGTTCTACCTAACGACCCAGCTTTACCACTCCTGGCATATACCCAAAAGATGCTCTACCAAACCAGAAGGGTATGTGCTTTACTATATTCAGATCAGCCTTATTCATTATAGCCAGAAGCTAGAAACAATCCACATGTCCCTCAACCAAAGAATGGATATAGAAAATATGGTTCATTTTTATAATGGCATACTATTCAGGTGTTAAAGGCAAGGACATCCTGAGATTTGCAAGCAAATGGATGGATCTAGAAAATACCATGTTCTGTGAAGTATCCCAGACCCAATAGACATGTGTGGTATATACTCACTGATAAGTGGGACATTAGCCAATAATACAGAATACCCATGATACAACCCACAGACTTTAAGATGTTTAAGAAGGAAGGCCAAAGTGAAAATGCTTCAACCCAACTTAAAGGGAAGATCAAAATATTCACAGGAGGCAGACGGGAGAAAGGAACTGGATAGGAGAATGGGGAGGGAGAAGAAGGGGGGGCAGGATCAGGCTGTGAAGAGACAGAAGACTGTAGGATTGAGAGAGAACTCAATGGTGATGACCTTAGTTGAAATGCCCAACAGTGGGGTACTGGAACTGAAGAGACCACCTCCAGTATACAGACAGGGACCCGAGTAGAGGGATGGGGTTTGAAATCACCTTCAAACGTTTTGAGCCAGAATGTTTCATATTTAAAAGAAATGCAGGGACAATAATGGAGCAGAGACTGAAGGAAAGGCCATTTAGTGACCAGAAAATTTTGAGATTCTCCCAAGGGCAGGACATTAAATCTTGAAATTATTACTGATGCTGTATTGTACTTGCAGACAGTGACCTAGCATACGTGACCTCTGAGAGGCTGTACCAGCAGCTGACTGAGACCAATACAGATACCACCCAATCACTGGACTGAGGACTAAGACCTCTATGAAAGAGATATGGGAAGGATTGAAGGAGTTGAAGAGGATGGTAACCTTATAGGAAGACTAACAGTTTCAACTAACTTGAACTCCTGTGAGCTCCCAGAGGCTAAGTCACCAGTCTAAGAGCATACCTGGGCTACTTTGTAGCCCTGGTACATATGTAGCAGAGAACTCCCTTATCTAGTCTGAGTGAGAGAGGATGTGCCTAATTCTGTAGAGACCTGATGCGTCAGGGAAGGGTGATGTCTCAGGGCTTGGGCTTAGTGTGGGAGATAGTACCCTCTCAGAGGCAAAGAGGAAAGGGATGGAGTAAAGAAATCTGGGACAGATGACCAGAAAGGGGAGCCACACTTCAAATGTAAATAAATATATTACTTAATTAATTAAAAAATAAATTAAAATGATGAATGTCTTTTAAAATTACTGCTTTGACCAATTTTCAGTTTGTGTAACCTTATACTATTTCATACTTGTCAAAATCTTGGGAAAGACATGCTTTGTAAGAGTCAAAGATGTAGAAATATCCATAAAAGTCTTTAAGAAAATATGTTTCAAAAGCTGAATTTTAAGAGGTGAATATTATTTAAATGGAAGGAGCTGAAAATGCTTTTCCATAACAATAACCAAATACATGCAAAATTTCCTGTGGGTATAAGAAAATATGAGATGGTTTACAAATAGACATGTTGATGATTGATTAGGGGCATTATATGTTAGTCTTAGATGTTATACCTAGGTTAATAATGAGACATTACAACTTCAAAGTGCCTACTAATTGGAAAATGTTCATATTCTAGAGAGATCTCTGAAAAATTGGATGAACTTACTGGGTTTTTTTTATTCGATATAATTTATTTACATTTCAAATGATTTCCCCTTTTCTAGCCCCCTACTCCCCGAAAGTCCCGTAAGCCCCCTTCTCTTCCCCTGTCCTCCCACCCACCCCTTCCCACTTCCACGTTCTGGTTTTGCCAAATACTGCTTCACTGAGTCTTTCCAGAACCAGGGGCCACCACTCCTCCTTTCTTCTTGTACCTCATTTGATGTGTGGATTATGTTTTGGGTATTCCAGTTTTCTAGGTTAGTATCCACTTATTAGTGAGTGCATACCATGATTCACCTTTTGAGTCTGGGTTACCTCACTTAGTATGATGTTCTCTAGCTCCATCCATTTGCCTAAGAATTTCATGAATTCATTGTTTCTAATGGCTGAATAGTACTCCATTGTGTAGATATACCACGTTTTTTTGCATCCACTCTTCTGTTGAGGGATACCTGGGTTCTTTCCAGCATCTGGCAATTATAAATAGGGCTGCTATGAACATAGTAGAGCATGTATCCTTATTACATGGTGGTGAATCCTCTGGGTATATGCCCAGGAGTGGTATAGCAGGATCTTCTGGAAGTGAGGTGCCCAGTTTGCAGAGGAACTGCCAGAATGATTTCCAGAGTGGTTGTACCAATTTGAAACCCCACCAGCAGTGGATGAGAGTTCCTCTTTCTCCACACCCTCTCCAACACCTGCTGTCTCCTGAATTTTTAATCTTAGACATTCTGACTGGTGTAAGATGAAAGCTCAGGGTTGTTTTGATTTGCATTTCCCTAATGACTAATGAAGTTGAGCATTTTATAAGATGGTTCTCCGCCATCCGAAGTTCTTCAGGTGAGAATTCTTTGTTTAACTCTGTACCCCATTTTTTAATAGGGTTGTTTGGTTTTCTGGAGTCTAACTTCTTGAGTTCTTTATATATATTGGATATTAGCCCTCTATCTGATGTAGGATTGGTGAAGATCTTTTCCCAATTTGTTGGTTGCCGATTTGTCCTCTTGATGGTGTCCTTTGCCCATTGAATGCTGAAAAAGCATTTGACAAAATTCAGCATCCTTTCATGCTTAAAGTCTTGGAAAGAACAGGAATTCAAGGCCCATACCTAAACATGGTAAAAGCAATATGCAGCAAACCGGTAGCCAGCATCAAACTAAATGGAGAGAAACTTGAAGCAATCCCAGTAAAATCAGGGACTAGACAGAGCTGCCCCCTTTCTCCTTATCTCCGTATCCAGTCAGTTAGTCTGTGTCTTTTTATTGGGGCATTAAGTCCATTGATGTTAAGAGATATTAAGGAATAGTGATTGTTACTTCCTGTCATTTTTGACGTTATTTTTTAAATTTGATTGCTTAACTTCTTTTGGGTTTGATGAAAGGTTACTATCTTGCTTTTTCCAGGGTGAAGTTTCCCTCCTGGTATTGGTGTTTTCCTCCTATTATCCTTTTTAGGGCTGGGTTTGTGGATAGATATTGGGTAAACTTGGTTTTGTGATGAAATATCTTAGTTTCTCCATCTACGGTGATTCAGAGTTTTGCTGGATATAGTAGTTTTGGTTGGCATTTGTGTTCTCTTAGAGTCTGCATGAGATCTGCCCAGGACCTTCTAGCCTTCATAGTCTCAGGTGAAAAGTCTGCTGTGATTCTGATAGGTCTTCCTTTATATGTTACTTGTCCTTTTTCTCTTACTGCCTTTAATATTCTTTCTTTGTTTAGAACATTTGGTGTTTTGATTATTATGTGACAGGAAGTATTTCTGTTCTGGTCCAGTCTGTTTGGAGTTCTGTAGGCTTCTTGTATATTCAATGGCATCTCTCTCTTTAGGTTAGGGAAGTTTTCTTCCATAATTTTATTGAAGATATTTGCTGGCCCTTTAAGTTGTAAATCTTCACTCTCATCTATGCCTATAATCCTTAGGTTTGGTCTTCTCATTGTGTCCTGGATTTCCTGTATATTTTGGGTTACAAGCTTTTTGCATTTTGCATTTTCTTTAACTGTTGAGTCCATGGTTTCTATGGAATCTTCAGCATCTGAGATTCTTTCTTCTATCTCTTGTATTCTGTTGTTGATATTTGCATCTATGTCCCCTGATTTCTTCCCAAGGCTTTCTATCTCCAAAGTTGCTTCCCTTTGAGTTTTCTTAGTTGTTTCTACTTCTGATTTTAGATCCTGGATGGTTTTGCTTAGCTCCTTCACTTACTTGTTTGTGCTTTCCTGTAATTCTTTAAGAGATTTTTGTGTTTCTTCTTTCATGACCTCAGCCTGTTGACCAAAGTTCTCCTGTATTTCTTTAAGTGTTTTTTGTGTTTCCTCATTGTTGGCTTTTGTATTCTCCTGGATTTCTTTCAATGATTTTTGTGTTTCCCTTGCAAGGGCTTCTAACTTTTGATCCATTTTCTCCTGAATTTCTTTAAGTATGTCCTTCATGTGTTCCTGTACCAGCATCATGACCAGTGATTTTAAATCCAAATCTTGTTTTACTGGTGTGATGGGGTATCCAGGACATGTTGGTAGAGGAGAATTGGGTTCAGATGTTAGCATATTGCCTTGATTTCTGTTAGTGACGTTCCTGCGTTTGCCTTTTGCCATCTAGTTCTCACTGGTGTTAGCTGGTCTTGTCAGTGCTGGACTCACCAGTGCAAGCTGCCCCTTCCCAGTTGGCCTCTGGTGCACAGCTTACCTCCTGCACTGCCTGTAGACAGGGTGCTGCTGTCCAGGCTGTTCAGATCCTGAAGCAGGCACCCGAAGGCTCCCGCTGGGGCCCGCTGGATTTACCGGAGCACACCGACTTCTCCCAGCTGGCCGCCCGGAAGCCCCTATAGCCTCTTGCTGGACCTGGAGATGTGGTGTTGCCGCCCAGGCTGATCTGGATCCGGAAGCGGAGAGAGTTGAGCTGAGGGCTCCTGCCTGAGGCCTTGCCCCAGATTGTGTCTGTGGACCAGATGGAGCCCATGTGCACCCCCAGGGAGCACCGAAGGTGTATGCTGCTGGGACCTCCCCTGTGTTCTGATCACTCCGCTGGGCAGCTCCAACCGGGCTGGTGCACACAAGGTTAGCCTGGCCGCCCAGGCCCTGAGTCCAGGCAAAAGCCTGGGATTCCAAGGTCCAAGCAAAGTTCCCCTCAGGCTATGACTGTTAATTGGGTCTGCCAGGTGACCAGGATGGCGGGCGTGTGTGCTCACGCTCCCCGAAAGCACCAGGAGAGTCTGCTGTGCTAACAACCTCCTGGGCGGGTTGACACACAGATGGCCCACCAAGTCGCTCAGTTCTTGGGGTCAGTCCTGGACCTTTTGGGGCCTAGACCCCTGCTTTGTTAGCCTCAGGCTATGCTTGTTAGCCATCTCTGCCCGCCAGAGCTCTCTGGGTCCTGTAGGCAAAATGGTGGCACGTGCGCCGGCCAGGGCAAAAAACCTCCTGGCTGGTTTGGCACCCCGATGGCCCCCCGAACAGCCCAGGGCCTGGGTGCAGGCCAATGCCCGTCGGGCTCAGACCCCCGCGGTGTTGGCCTCAGATTATGTTTGTGTACCTCAGTCTGTCTGATCTCTCTGGAATCCGAAACCAAGATGGAGGTGAGCCTCTCCTGACTGGCAGGAGGCCGAGTTCTGAAGTGACTTCTGCGTGGTGAAAGGCACCGCAAAACCGCAGCTACTTGCAGCCTGGCTGGTCAGCGAAGGTCAGTGGTCGTGGGCACAGGGCCTAACTGGACCCTGTGTCGCCTTGGTTCCACTGCTGATGGCCCTTCAGCTGGACCAGCCACTGCTGCACTGCCGCCGCCGCCGCCACCGCAGCCACCGCCGCTGAACTTACTGTTTATATGGGCATGAAGGACATCAAGGAAACAAGGCTTTTTTTCAAAATTAGGTATACTTTTTATTTATATTTCAAATGTTGTCCTTTTTCCTGGTTCCCCCCTCCACTGAAAACTCCCATAAGCCATCTCCCCTTCCCCACTCCACCCTCCCCGACTTCCCTGTCCTGGTATTCCTCTACACTATGGCATCAAGTCTTTCCAGGACCAAGTACCTCTCCTCCCTTTGGTGTCTAACAAGACCATCCTCTGCTGCTGATGTGTCTGGAGCCATGGGTAACTCTATGTGTACTCTTTGGTTGATGGCTTTGTCCTAGGGATCTCTGGGAGTACTGGGTGACTCATACTGTTGTTCCTCCTATGTCACTGCAAACCCCTTCAGCTCCTTAGGTCCTTTCTCTAGCTCCCCCATTGGGGACCCTGTGCTCACTTCAATGGCTGGCTGAGATTGCAGAGTCTGAGGGAAAGACCATCTAAAGACTACCCCACCCAGGGATGCATCTTATATACAGTTATAAAACCAAGACATTATTGTGGATGCCCACAAGTACTGGCTGACCCAAGTCGGATATAATTATCACATGGGAGGCTCTCCTAGAACAAGACAAATAGAGAGGTGAACCAGGATTTTTAAACAACAAGACCACCACACAATAAGTCACAAAAACTAGCAGGATGCACAGGGCCTATGTGGGCTGTATAAAATGGAGGTCTGGGGCAGAAGGGAGACATGGGCACGAGCTTCCATTTTGAAAATGAAAATTTATATTTCTCCAAGGGAGTCTCCCAGGAGAAACAAAGTACTCTTAAGTATATACTGCATGGCCCACAAAATATTGAAATCAGTAGTATTTAGAGGTAGAGTTTTAATAATATCACACCAGAAATTTTTCCTTTCTCCTTTAATTTTTATCAAATTAGTTAATTAAGTTTTTTTCTCTTTTTTTAACTTTACAGGTCTTTGAAGACAGTTTGTGTTTTTATGTGATTCTTGAGTTTGGAAATGAGTGGGTCTCTACATCTACGACTGTTCCTTGCTTTTGTTTGTTTATTTTGTCCGGTTATGATGTTTGAATTTTGTTTTATAATATATAAATATAAAATATAAATGCTATATATTATATTTATATCTTAAAAATTTATAAATTATATTATAATATATAATATATATATTTATATAATATAAACATTGTTTTTTGAAGGTGGATAACTTTTCAATTTTATTTTTAATTCTATTTTTTAAATTATATTTAATCTATTCTTTTACACTACAGATTTTATTCCCCTCCTGGTCCACTCTCTCTCTGTTCTCCATCCCACACCTCCTTCCCATCCCCTGGTTCCATAAGGATGTCCCCATGCACCACCTCCACCCACCAGACCTCTAAACTCCCTGGGGACTCCAGTCTCTTGAGGATTAGGTGCATCTTCTCTGACTGAACCCAGACCCTGCAGTCCTCTGCTGTATATGTTTTGGGAGCCTCATATCAGCAGGTATATGTTGCCTGATTGGTGGTCCAGTATCATAGATCTGGGAGGGGGTGCAGGTTAATTGAGACTTCTGGTCCTCCTACAGGGCTTCTCTTCTCCTCAGCTTCTTCTAGCTTTTCTATAATTCAACCACAAGAGTCAGGAGCTCTGTCCACGGGTGTAAATACCTGCATCTGACTTTCAGCTGCTGAGTCTTTCACAGGGCAGTCATGATAGGTGTCTTTTTGTAAGCACTTCATAACCTCAGTGATAGTGTCAGGCTTTGGGGCGTCCCTTTGAGCTGGATCCTACTTTGGGCCTGTTGCTGGACCTCCTTTTAGGCAGGCTCCTCTCCATTTCCATCCCTGCAGTTCTTTTAGACAAGAACAAATACGTGTCAGAGTTTTGACTGTGGGATGGCAACCCCATTTCTCACTTGATGCTCTGTCTTTCTGCTGGAGGTGGGCTCTACAAGCTTATATTTTCATATAATATAAATGTTATTTATTTTTATTTTATTAGATTTTATTATTTATATGCTTTCTAACAAGAAATAAAAATATATGGATACAGATTGGAAGGGAAATGGGATGCACAGGACAGAGTTGGGGGGAAGCGTAATCTCGATCTGCTGTAGGAAAAAAAGCTTTTAAAAAATATATACATATAAATTAGTAGATGTGAAATACATGTTCAATTTTGGGTAGGAGTTATTATCATCTCTCTCCAGGTCATGTCTACTTTCCCAGTTTCACTGAAACAAGACTACAAAATAGAACTTGTCTCATCAATATACATGTTTCAAAAGCTATGTATAGGTATATGCTTTTATCATAATTGAGGTTCACTTTTTCCTGTGTATCACTTCTCTATGTACTCATTGAATATTCACCCAATGACCACAAGAATGTACACCATGTTTTGTTCCACAGAAGGCATTAGCAAAAGTTAATTAAATTTCTATCATTATAATGATCTACTCACTATATCCTATGTAAAATCATGAACCAAGTTACATGGGAAAAATGACTGGTTGTATATCATGGTAGAAACTTGTATTAATCTGCTCTGAAATATTTGAAATGGTTAAATATGATGACTACATAAAATGAAAAGTTAATTAATATTCTTTTGAAGGTGACAAATCATTTCTGTCATCACTTGCCAGGCCAAATTATGAAGCAATGAATGTTTGAGAAACATATCTAGGAAGTAGCTACATGTAAATAATCTATATACCTAAATAAGGACAGCATCCTAGACACAGAAACCTGTTATCTGATCTTTTCTCTGTGCTTCAAAGAATACAAATCTATATACTGTTTTATGAAATCTCATCTAAGACTTATAATAAATAGGATAGTAACGTTTTTCCAAAAGAAAACATTCAAAAATGGAAGGATAATAAATTGCATTGTTGATAGATAGCTGATAGCTGATAGATGCATAGATACATAGATGCATAGATTGAGGCATAAATATAAACATAATAGGTAGACATACAGGTAGATAGGTGATAGTTACATAAATACACATAAATATTTACTAACAGATCTTATAAAACATGTGTTGTTTTTATATAATTAAATAGAATTGCTATAATTATTATTAAGCAAATGTGTGTCATCTTGTGGTTAAAATACTCAGGTTATTTTTCTTTTCCAATATCAACTAAAATCACTGGTTTCTCAGGCAATCTATCATTGTCTAATCAGCTTCTATTAAAAATTAATCATAAAAATCACAATAATGACCCCTAACAAAGATTATGACATCCTATTCTTAAATTCAGAACTTTTGAAAAGGAACACTGAAAATACTATTTTAATCTAAAGCTATAAGTACTTGATTTTCTTTCTCACAGTTGGGAATCTCTGCCTTCCTTTTAATATCTTAGTTCTTTTTTGTTTGTTTGTTTGTTTTGTTTCTGTTTCTGTTTTTGTTTGCTTGCTTGCTTGCTTTTGCTTTTTTAATTACACCCAGAAATATTATTAAGATTTCTCTATATGTGGAAACAGAATTAATTTACATGATCAGCAAACATCCATCCAGCTTAAACCCTCATGAATAAAAATAAATTTGATGTCTTTAACTGCTTAGTATTGGTTGATAATTCTACCGCAAGCACAGAAGAGTATTTTTCAATACTACAGTTAGCAGTTGTTGTATTGATCATCTCTCTTAATGTGGCAATGTTATGTAGAAATAGAACAGTCTTACTTAGCCTTTTTCATTTTTATACTTTGAATTTTGTATAACTATCTCAGAGATGAACTCCTGGCTTGATATATTTCATGTCCTGTCACTCTAGAAATTGAACCAATGTAATGATTTAAGTCTCCAGAATACCTAATGGAAAATGTCTTCAATATCTCCTACTCCAACACTTCTAGGGTTTCCTTTTATAGCCTTAACTTTAAGCATGTTATTCTCAATGATATCTGAATTGCTGAGCACTGGCTGATGAAAATAAGGCTGTCTTTCTAACAATAAAATCCTTTTTCAAATCAATAAATGCGAAGACTGCAATCCATGGTTCACTTGCTCAGTCTTCTTGTCTCTCCTTTATGATGAGGACATTTCAGTTATTTTATTCACCATCTGTTTCTAAGAAAATGGTGGACACTAGAATATTCAGACCTGTATAGATAAGTGAGCTATTTAGCATCAGGATTTCTTGTTTTTACTCAGCACCCCCCAAAGGTAAAAAACACATTTGCTACTGAATTCCAATTGCAAAAGCCAGATGGAGAACTGAAAAAATGACACCTCAAGATGCATAATTTCATGTCAAGACTTAATGTCTTGATTTTATTAGAAAAGATTAAGACATTAAAGGAAGGAATTGTATTCATTAAATATACCTGTATTGGGACTAAATTATCCTAGCATGTCAGAAACAATGTTACCAGCATGTTAAATTGGAAGGATTTTTGAGAATACTCACTCAACTTTATTAATAAAGAGAAATTTAAGCTCAGAAAAAGTCCCATAAACTCATTCAATGCATCTAAATACTATAACTAGGAAGGGATCTGAGACCGACATTATCTGGCATTTTTTTGAATATCACTAGTTAAGTAAACAATGGGAAGAAAGGTAGATTGAAGAATGGGTGGGCAGGTATTGGTGGAGATTAAGGAAACAGTTAATGATGTAGAAACAGAAGGGTGACAATGAAAACAGAAAAGAAAACATGAGGAAACACCTATATCTATCATCTGAAGAAAGGAAGAATTGTAGCTCAGACTGAACATTTCTTCTTGACTATTATTTCATTTTCTAAAATTTGAATGCTTATTTTAATGTGCAATGGGTAAGGCAGAGTAAAAGAAATGACTTGTTCTTCTATAATGGTCATTGTAAACATGAACTGCACTGGTTTTCACCATCCATATGATGCCAAGACAAGAAGAAGTATGTAAGAAAAGGAAGATCTAAATGAGGAGACAACTTGTATAAAAACCTGTTAAAAGTAATGCTTACTAGTCAACGGAGCAACCATGACATTTTATTCTACTGTTTATTTAATGCGTTTCCTTTAGCTATGTTTTTCCACTAGCAAGTAAAGATTAGGAAGATTGAATGACATATTTCTTTTCTAAAGCAACTGGCATGTTTAAATACTTCAAATATAAATAGATATTTAGGCTTACAGTCTATGTAGGAGAAGAGCATACAGAAAAAAAGTTTGCTCAAATACACAAAACCAACTAAATAAATAAGCTAAAGCACACATTCTCATTTTTTAATAAAGCAAGAGCAACAATAACAAAAATACTTTTGAAGGATTCGCAATAAGAACACTAGAGTTTCCTGAAGTTCTACCTGTGGAGCTGATGTTGCGATTGTAGCGGTTACAGAAAGCTCTGATTGCTCTATAATTCTGTAATTGTTCCATAAATTCTAAAGCTTGTTATGCCACAGCTATGAAACTTTGGGCACAGTAGTTAATGGAGGCTTTATGCATGCCTGCATGATGCCAGACTGCTGTGGATTTCAAGAATAACATTTAAAAGGAAATGAGCTTTATGCTATAGGGTCCATAATACATTGAAATTTTAGTTACGCAAAATGCAACTGTGTTTAAGATCTCAGTCTTTGATTGCATGGTTAGGTGGGATTCCAATACTTGGTGTTTTATTGTAATATTTGCATCTGTAATTTGTAAGTTGGGAGGCTTTTCCTTAGTGTCTAGGAGAGGGTCTCACACGTAACTGGTTACAAACCACTAATTTTTGAATGATTCTTCTGTTTAATATATTTTTCAACAACTCACTGTGTATAACAACATAAGCAGGAGTTAGGATTCTAGTCAACTCCCTTCACCTAACCAGCAGTTCCACAGGAATTTTAATTACTATCTATTCTAAGGATGCTCCTTCACATGGGAATGCATAAGGATATACTTATTCTAGTTGCTAAGTAATGAAATTCAAATAAAATGATCTTATAATTTCCTGTCGAGCTCAGTTCTTTTGGTTTCAAATGATAGCTGTGTCACTCATAAGCTTTACGGCCTTGAGAAAACTATTATGTCTATTCTTTCTCATGATTCCTTCCCTATATATACATGTGTGAGAGTGTAAGCCCTGGACAATAACAGTGATGTCAAAAGTATAATTTGAGAATTAAGAAAAATCTATATGATTAAATAGCATTGAGAACAAAATAAAACATCAAATATATGTTAGATGTTACTGACCTTGCAAATGGCATCTTATCTAAGAGCTTCATGCTAGAATGAGGAAATTGAGCTGTAATAAAATATTCAATTAGAACACAGCTACCAATAGGGGTATGTGTAAATAATGCAATGTGGTAACTACCCCAAAATACATTTATGGATTGTGGCAAGAAACTAACTGACACTATTATATGATAAATTAACTATTCCATCAAAGAGCCAAGAGGAATTTAAGGCTTATAGAGCATGAGTATGGAATTCATGAAGTCCTATGCATATAAAGATTATCAAAAGCCATCATTTCTAAGAATTCTCATATTCAAACTTAGAAAATAAGAGTGTCTGTGGTTGACTTTTCAATGCCAATTTGTCTAAAGTAGAAATAGAAATTTCCAAAGGCATAAATGAGATTTGCCAAGAATGTAGTAGTTAGACTGGAAGATACCTGTATCTTTCTCAGTCAGAGGACAGTGGTTGTAACAACACTATGTATCTGCACACTCCAATAAGAAAGTTTGTAGCTGTCTGGACTCTGGCATAAACAAAGAGGAAACAAAATTTTTCCAAGCAAAATTTCAATACAATTATTTCAAAATCCTTTCTTAGAGAAAGGGTAGTAGACAAAAAGTCCCAACCCTACTAATGGGGATTTTTGCTATAGATTCCTGCTGGAAACAGGAAAATAATTTTCTTTAATGAGGTGCCACAGTTTATCTCAACCATCCTAGGGAAGAGCCTAAGCACAGGAGTGGTTGCCTGAAACAAAATGAGGCTTGTGCTTTGGTTGGGTGTGACGGGTTGGGACAACCACTGTCAGTGTTTGGTCATTTTTATCTGTTTGCTTTGATTTTCATTTTTTTGTTTGGTATTTGGGTTTGCAAAGCATTAATGAGGAGAGAGAAACAAAGAAAAGGAAATGAGTGGAGGTAGATTTAGGATCTTTGAGAAATTGGGGGATGAGGGAAAAACATGATCAAATTATATTTTCTCAACTGGACTGACAATGCTCCATCCAAAAGCCAAAGAAAAACTTAAAAAAAAAAAAAAAAAACCTTTACACCAAGCATAAAGAGTTTTCTTTTCAGGTTTTGGTCGATGTTATCTAAGAGACTTCCAAGGAACATAAGCTATTTCTGTTGCCCTTGATTTTCCTTAAAGATGAAAAGTAAACCTTTTGCTGAAGACATCATGCCATTCAGACACAGAGGTCCCGGGCTTGAACTTATCTGAATGCCTCCTTGCTGATGCGTGGCAAAGTGCAAGCTTCCTAAAGGAAGAGACAACCAACTATGTTATCCAGGGATAGTAAAGTCATAGATTTTAGAGGAAAGCCTACAACATATATATTGGATACACACACACACACACACACACACACACACACACACACACACACATACACACACAATCAAAGTGCACAGCTATGGTGTATAGTCCCATTGGACCCATATACAAAACAACGACATCTTCACCAAAGGCTCAGGGAACATTCCAGAAGAGGGAGCAGAAAGATTTTTAATAGTCGGGAAATTAGGGATTTGCTGTGGAAGTATGTCTTCTTGTAATGTCAGAAGTGACACTAATAAAGTCTCACCATCATAATGGCCTTGACATGAGCTAAGTAAGTGCACCAACTCTAAATATGCTAAAGTGGACAGAAGAACGACTATGAAGCATCCAGCCTTCACTAAAAATTACAAGTAAGAAAAAATTCTGAGAATGGAAGAAATAATCTTCTGCAGAGATGATCACAACAAATAGTTATCTAATATGAACATGTTGGTTCTTAAAACATACATACAAATAATTGCACAGACTAAGATGGTTATTTTTAGAAATATATGCATATGAATGTATATCATACATGAATATATAGTCATATAACAATAAAAATGCAATGAATTTGAAAGTGATGAAGGGAAGAGTCAATGATGTAATTATATTACAACCTCAAAAAATTAAAAAACAAATAAGCAACAGCATAAACAAAAATTGAAAGTAGTTAAAAATCTTTAAAATTATTTATTTATATTGAAGATAAATGAGATATGGATCACTGGAATAAAAACACAGGCTTATTGTTATTATATTTCCTTGAATAAAATATTGTGATTTTTAGAAGGGGAAGATCAAAATATTTCATGTGATAAAATTATATTATTAATAAAAAGAAAGTAAGTGTTCTGATGTTTCAATTATTACATAAGAAAGAAGAGAATATTTCCCTATTCCAAATTTGAGAAACAGCAAATTCCTTTCTCTTACCTTTGTTGTAATATCTCTTTGTGTGCTTACCTTCAGAATATAAAAAGAACCCACATTTTATTTAGATCCCCTTTTGTTCTTGGCACAGTCTATAACAGATGTAGAATGTGATCCTGTTCTGGTCCCATCGAATCTGTAAATAGAATCTCCTTTTGTAGTTGCAATAGGCACTGTTATGATTCAGCCTATTTTTTTTTCATATAATTGTTGGAATTTTTTCTTCATATCACAAATAAAAGCTAAATTATTTTTTAAAGTTTTCTCTATATCATGAATCACTCTAATTGCTTTTCAAAATAAGCTCATGCAACCTCAATGGCAGCCTTATATTATACTACTATAATTGTTTCCAGTTTATAAAACAATGATGTGAGTCACAGAGTACCTAAAGAGTATTTAATGTCCAAGAGTTACTAAATATCAAGATTAATATGAGAGACAAGGAGTCATGAAAATGGCAATAGCCCATATTCTCAGCCATTCTTCCCAAACAGCTGAGATATTGCTTAAGCACAGAGTAAATTCACATTTAAAGAGGCATTTAGCTCAATTCTTTAAAAAAAAACTGTGCTAGATTTGAAGATTTTCAATATTTGTACAGTATGTGCATGAGTGTATGTATGTGTATGTATGTGTTTGTCTGTGTGTGTCTGTGGGTATTCATGTGCATAAGCACATGTGTGTGTTTGCAAGTATTTATGTGATATACAATAATGTTAGGGTTCATGATCGCATGTTCTTATATGCATTGAAGTTCTTGTGATCATCTTTCTTCCTCTTTTACTCACACTTAAATACCCAGATCACTCCTGCTGATCCTTTTATTATTCCTTAGTAGTTTTACTTTTCTAATTTATTTTCTTCTGTAATATTTTTAGCTTTAGTTAATTTGAGGAAAAAGATATAATAGTTGCCATTTTGGTTCTCTTATCATTTAATTTTTGATGATAATCCTCCAGTTGTATATAATTTAATGTGAGTGATATGATTTTATTCTTCATAAGAAAAAATTATACCTTATTTTATATGGGCTGTATTTTCTTATCTATTACTTCACTGACTGACACAAGGGTTATTTCATGGCTAGGCTATTAAGTATAGAGATATAATAAGCATGGGTGTGCAGATATCTCTATTATATGCTGACTTTGGCCCTTTGGAATCATTTCATATTTCTTATCTAAAAAGTGCTACTGAAATATCCACAATTGGCTTCAATTTTAGAAGCTAATATCCATTAAATATTTTAAATTTGATCATAATGATTTGTGAGCATTTTTTCATTTAATAAAACCACAATCTAAATATATAAGTCCTGATCCTCTGCCACAGGGTAGCACAGGTGGTGCAAGGAGATAGCTAGCCTCCCAGGAGTGTGGACATGCCTGTGAGTACAGGTAGTAACACCCCTGCTGCTCAGAGGAACCCACCCAGAACCCTCAGGACACAGTAACCTAGGGGCAGCCTGGGAATGGAGTCTTCTGGTTTCTGTCTGCACCCAAAGCTGATCCTAGGGCACAGCTCTCCATACCTAAATTCCTCTCAGAGAGAACTGGTCTCCCACAAGTACTGAAACATAGGCTTGCAGGACAGACAAGTTACAGTAAAAAAATAGCAAGACTGGCTAACACCAGAGATAACCAGATGGCAAAAGCCAAGCACAAGAACACAGGCAACAGAAACCAAGCTTATTTGCTATCATCCAAACCCAGCTCTCCTACCAGAGCGAGCCCTGATTAACCTAACACACCAAAAAAGCAAGACTCAGATTTAAAATCATATCTCATGATGAAGATAGAGGACTTCAAGAAGGACATAATAACTCCATTAAAGAAATACAGGAGAACACAGGTAAACAGAAGCCATTAAAGAAGAAGCACACACACACACACACACACACACACACACACACACACACACACACACCTTCAAAGAATTATAGGAAAACACAATGTAACAAGTGAAGTAATTGAACACAACCATCCAGGATATAGAAATGGTAGTGGAAACAATAATGAAATCACAAAGGGAGAAAACTCTGGAGATAGAAAACCTAGGAAAGAAATCAGGAGTCATAGTTGCAAGCATCAACAACAGAATACAAGAGATAGAAGAGCAAATTTCAGGTGCAGAAGATATCATAGAAAACATTGACATAACAGTCTAAGAAAATGAAAAATGAAAAAAGCTCCTAATTTAAAACTTCAAGGAAATCCAGGACACAAGGAGATGGCCAAATGTATGGCTAATAGGTATAAAAGAAAGTGAAGATTCCCAACTTAAAGGGCCAGTACTATCTTCAAGAAAACTATACAAAACTTTCCTAGCCTAAAGAAAGAGAATTCCAAAAACATAAAAGAAGCCTACAGAACTCCATATAGATTGGACCAGAAAAGAAATTCTTCCCGTCACATAATAACCAAAACACCAAATGCATTAAGCAAAGAAAGATTAAAGCAGTAAAAGATAAAGGTCAAATAACATATAAAGACAGACCTATCAGAATTACACCAGACTGCTCATCAGAGACTATGAAAGAAGATCCTGTGCAGATTTCATACAGACTCAAAGAGAACCCAAATGCCAGCCCAGACTACTATACCCAGCAAAACTCTCAATTACCATAGATGAAGAAGCCAAAACATTCCATGAAAAAACCAAATTTGTACAACATCTAGCCATACAAAGAAGGATAATAGATGAAAATGCCCACACAAGGAGGGAAACTACACCCTAGAAAAAGCAAGAAAGTAATCTTCTTTGAACAAACCCAAAAGAAGATAGCCACACAAACAAAAAATAATGTCAAAAATAACAGAAAGCAACAATCACTATTCCATAATATCTCTTAACATCAATGGACTTAAATCCTTAATAACCAGAACGGGGAAGTGGGAAGGGGTGGGAGGGAGGACAGGGGAAGAGAAGGGACTATCGGGGAGTGGGGGGGGCTAGAAAAGGGGAAATCATTTGAAATGTAAATAAATAATATCGAATAAAAATAAAATAAAAAAAAACTCAAGGCTGAAATCCACAAAGTAGAAACAAAAATCATATACAAAGAATCAATGAATCTAGGAGATGATTCTTTGAGAAAACAACAAGATATAAACCCTTAGCCAGACTAATGAGGGGTCACAGAGACAGTATCCAAATAAACAAAAGCAGAAATGAAAAGGGAGTCATAACAACAGAAACCAGAGAAATCCAAAAATCATCAGATCCTACTATAAAGGCCTTTACTTAACAAAACTTGAAAATCTGGATGAAATGAACAATTTCCTAGACAGATACTGTACTGGCTGGTTTTGTGTGTCAACTTGACACAGGTTGGAGTTATCACAGAGAAAGGAGCTTCAGTTGGGGAAGTGCCTCCATGAGATCCAGCTGTGGGGGGCATTGTCTCAATTAGTCATCAACGGGGGAGGGCCCATTGTGGGTGGTATCATCTCTGGGCTGGTATTCTTGGGTTCTATAGGAGAGCAGGTTGAGCAAGCCAGGGGAAGCAAGCCAGTAAGGAACATCTCTCCATGGCCTCTGCATCAGCTCCTGCTTCCAACCCTGCTTGAGTTCCAGTCCTGACTTCCTTTTGTGATGAAGAGCAATGCAGAAGTATAAGCTGAATAAACCCTTTCCACCACAACTTGCTTCTTGGTCATGATGTTTGTGCAGGAATAGAAACCCTGACTAAGACAAATTGGTACCAGAAGTGGGGTATTCCTGTGACAACCTGACCATGTTTTGGGGAGGACAGTGGAAGGATTTTGGAACTTTGAGCTAGAAAAGCAATTAGGATATTAAGAGCTCTGTGTAAAGTTCTGTAGGAGCTTAGAAGACAATGTTAAGAACAACGCAGAAGATGGAGGCCTGGCTTGTGAAATTTCAGAGGGAAGATTAAAGACTCTTACAGTGCCCATGTTTTGATTGTGAAGATTCTGTGGTTTTAGTTAGCTTGGGCTGAAGAATAAGCTGTGATTAACAAGATTCCAGAACCACTAAAGCAAACCTTTGTGTTACTGGGACTATTGATGCTGGTTAGCTGGAGCTAAGAAATTAGGGGTGATTAAGAAGACACCAGCATCACTAAGGTGAAATCTTCTGGGAAGTGTTTTCTGAGAGCACACAGGCTGTGTTCCAGAGATAGCCATAATTGTATTTTGTGCTGTGGTTGGACTTGGTACTATGTAAGAGTCACCCAGATGGTTCTGGTTTTGAAGGCATAAAGGGGTCATGAAGAGCAGCTGAGGCTCTTGGCACAGTGAGAGGTTACGGAAGGCCATTGGTGAAGGTGCAACCTCAGTTGCAATTGCTGGCCCAGGACTGAAGGGGTCATGCATAGAAGTAGAGGCTTGTCACTATGAAGAGAGCCTATGAAAGGCTATTGGTGAAGCCTAATTACAGTGGAAGATAGCAGTGTTTTGGAGATGCCAGTATCATGCGATGACCACCAAGTACAGCAGCAGCAGTGGAGTACAGGCATCTGGAGCCTAGAAGACAAGCTGTGTGCTACAAAGGGCAGAGCTGAAGAAGTGACCCAAGACCTTGGAGGAGCCCTTAAGATCGTGAGTTGGATCCCAGACATTGGACAATTGGAGTTTGAGTTTTGCTTTTGGTTGTGACTGTGCCCTGATATGTTTCCCTCTTGAAGGAAGAAAGTATTTTAGTGGATCCCATAGTTAAGAGACTGAATTTTAAAAGACTTTGAATTTTAAAGATATTAGACATTTTAAAGTGATTGAACTTTTAATATGTAAAGACTGTGGGACTTTTTAAGTAACTTAGATCTTGGGGATGAATAAGAAAGTAAGGGTTGAGGCTTAATAGTGATGTGTTTGTGTGTCAAGTTGACAAGGGGTCAATTGTTCTGGCTGTTTTTGTATGTCAACCTGACACAGGTTGGAGTTATCACAGAGAAAGGAGCTTCAGTTGGGGAAGTGCCTCCATGAGATCCAGCTGTGGGGCTTTTTCTCAATTAGTGATCAAGGGGGGAGAGCCCCTTGTCGGTGGTACCATCTCTGGGCTGGTATTCTTGGGTTCTATAAGAGAGCAGGCTGATCAAGCCAGGGGAAGCAAGCCAGTAAGGAACATCTCTCCATGGCTTCTGCATCAGCTCCTGCTTCCAACCCTGCTTGAGTTCCAGTCCTGACTTCTTTTTGTGATGAACAGCAATGTAGAAGTGTAAGCTCAATAAACCCTTTCCTCCCTAACTTGCTTCTTGGTCATGATGTTTGTGCAGGAATAGAAACCCTGACTAAGACAGATACCATGTACCAAAATTAAATCAGGAACAGATAAATGATCCAAACATTCCCATAGCCCCTAATGAAATAGAAGCAGTCATTAAAAGTGTCCCAAACAAGAAAAGTCCAGGATAGATAGGATTAGTTCTCTGTTCAACAAGACCTTTAAAGAAGCTGTAATATCAATACTTTCCAAAATATTCCACAAGATAGAAACAGAAGGAAAACTACCCAATTCATTCTATGAAGCCACAAATACTCTGATACCTAAACCAGAAAATGAACCTATAAATAAGAACTTCAGACCAATATCCCTTATGAATATAGATACAAAAATACTCAATAAAATTCTTGCCTATTGAATACAAGACCACATCAAAACAATCATCCATCAAGATCAATTAGGCTTCATCCCAGGAAAGGAGGGATGGTTCAATATAAGAAAATCTATCAATGTAATCCTCTGAATAAACAAACTCAACGAAAAAGAAAACCACATGATCTTTTCATTATATGCAGAGAAAGACTTTGACAAAATCCAACATCCTTTCATGATAAAAATCTTAGAAAGATCAGAATTTCAAGGCCCATACCTAAACATAGTAAAAGCAACATACAGCAAAACAATAGTCAATATGAAACTAAATGGAGAGAAACTTGAAGCAAACTCACTAAAATCAGAGACTAGACAAGGCTGTCCACTCTCTCCCTATCTATTCAATATAGTACTTGAAGTCCTCTCCAGAGCAATTAGACAACAAAAGGAGGTTTAAAGGGATACAAGTTGGAAAGGAAGATGTCAAAATATCACTATATGCATAAAATATGATAATATAGTTAAGTGACCCCAACAATTCCACCAGAGAACTCTTAAACCTGATAAACAACTTCAGCAAAGTGGCTGGATACAAAATTAACTCGAATAAATCAGTCTCCTTCCTGTACTCAATAAAAGTGCTGTGAAAGAAATTAGAGAAACAACTCCCTTCATAATAGTCACAAATAATATAAAACACCTTGATGTGACTCTCACTAAACAAGTGAAAGATCTGTATGATAAGAACTTAAAGTCTCTGAAGAAAGAAATGGAACAAAATCTCAGAAGATAGAAATAGTTCCCATGCTCATGGATTGGCAGAATTAATAGAGTAAAAATGGCCATCTTGCCAAAAGCAATCTACAGATTCAGTGCAATCCCCATCAAAATTCCAACTGAAATCTTTGTAGAGATAAAAAGAGCAATTCTCAAATTAATCTGGAATAATAAAAATACATAACAAAAACTATTCTCAACAATAAAAGAACTGCTGGGGCAATCAGCATCCCAGTCCTAAAGAGGTACAACAAAGCAACTAATTGGGAAAAGGCCTTTACCAACTCAGCATTCACTTGTTTATTTCTACTACTGCAAAAACTGATAGAGGTCTAATATTCAATATATAGAAAATAATTACGAAGTTAGACTCTAGACAACCAAATAACCCTATTAAAATGGGGTACAGACCTAAACTAAGAATTCTCAACCGAGGAATACAGAATGACTGAGAAGCACATAAAGAAATGTTCAACATCCTTAGTCATCAGGGAAATGCAAATCAAAACAACCTTGAGATTCTATTTCATACCAGTCAGAATGGCTAAGATTAAAAACTCAGGTGACAGCAGGTCCTGGAAAGGATGTAGAGAAAGAGGAAGACTCCTCCACTTCTGATGGGATTACAAGCTGCTACAACTACTCTGGAAATCAGTTTGACAGTTCCTTGGAAAACTGAGCATAGTACTACCAGAGGACCCTGCTATACCACTCCTGGGAATATACTCAGACGATTCCCCGGCATGCAGTAAGGACACATGCTCCACTATGTTCATAGCAGTCTTATTTATAATAGTCAGAAGCTGGAAAGAACCCAGATGTCCCTCAACAGAGGAATGGATGCAGAAAATGTCTTTAAACATTTACACAATGGAATACTACTCAACTATTAAAAACAATGAATTCATGAAATTCTTAGGCAAATGGGTGGAACTAGAAAATATCATTCTGAGTGAGGTAACCCAATCACAAAATAACACACATGGTATGCACTCACTGATGAGTGGATATTAGCTCAGAAACTCAGAATAGCCAAGATACAATTCACAGACTAAATGAAGCTCAAGAAGAAAGAAGACGAAAGCATGGATACTGTGAATTTTCTTAGAAGGGGGAACAAAAGACATACAAGAGGAGATACAAAGGCAAAATGTGGAGCACAGACTGAAGGAAAGACCATACAGAGACTGCCTCACCTGGAGATTGATCCCCGTATAGACTTACCAAACCCAGACACTATTGTTGATGCCAATATGTACTTGCTGAGAGGAGCCTGATATAGCTGTCTCCTGAGATGCTCTGCCAGTGCATGACAAATATAGGGGAGATGCTCTCAGGCAACCATTGAACTGAGCACAGGGTCCCCAATGGCGGAGCTACAGGAAGGACCCAAGGAGCTGAAGGGGTTTGCAGCCCCATAGGAGGAACAAGAGATGTGCCAACCAGTACTCCCAGAGCTCCCTGGGACTAAACTATCAACCAAAGAGTACACATAAAGTTACTCATGGCTCCAGACTCACAGGTAGCAGAGTAGCCTTGTGGGACATCAAAGGGAGGAGAAGGCTAGATGCCCTATTATAGGGGAATACCAAGACAGTGCATCAGGAGTGAGTGGATTGGTGAGCAGGGGGAAGGGAGATGGGTTAGGAGGTTTTGAGGTGGACAAACATTTGAAATAAGACTATATCTTATAAAAAAATAAATATATGAGACCTGCTTCTATCCTCTCTGCTTATCTGTGGAGAAGCTAGGGTGTATAGGGAGCTTTCTCAAATTTCACAATGGCCAAAGAACAGGGACCCAGAATGCTTATGAATCTGTTCTACTACTGCAAAAATTGCCTTAATGAGCCACTCTGTTTTCATCTCTTCTTCTGTAGACAAAAAATTAGATGGTCCCATCTTATAGTGGCTGTCAAACTACAAACCTACAGATTCATGTTCAAATCATTACATATATATATATATAAAATTCACTCAAAACACATTTACAACTTTGTCCTGGGGAGAGCAAGAAGCATATGTTTAAATCTTGCTTGGTCTCCGGACTCCAAGAAAAACACTGCTGCCTTGCTTTGCTTGCTACTCCCACAAAGTGGTGCAGCTGAAGTGGTGAGTCAGTAAGTCAGCAGTAGAATATAAACTGGCATTGAAAGAGGAGGTAAATACGAGATGGAAAAATAGTCTTTGCTAGTGATGGAAATCGCATAAGCTTAATGGGAATTTTAAACTCCCCTTTACCTCCCAGTGAACAAATGCATGACTTTTGGCATGCTTCTTTACATCTTAAATCTTAGAACCTTGGTAACATTAACTGACTCTGTGCAATAGTCCTTCAAGAGAAATTATTCCCCATCTAAGAAATAGTGACAAATACCAGATATAGTACTCTCACACTAGTCAAACCGCTGCCGTGGAAAGCAATAACACTGCCTCCTTTGATTCACACTGCGTTTCTCTGCATTGCACTTGTTGGCTGTTTGTCTTCTTCAATGGCAGCTCAATATAAGACTGAGTGCTATAAAGAATTTATTCTATACTCCCCCTAGTTTTTGTCTGGTTAAATGGTAGAGACTTATTTTATTTGAATGTAGGAGTCTTTCTGTTGTCTCTTGCTCATTATTTTTGTCCATTGATTACATTATTTTCTCCTTTTTTAAAAAAAATAATAAATTCCTCAACAGCATCCACTCAGAAAAAAGTTTTCTATATTCATTTTTAAAATGTATAAGGCTTTATAACCCACCTCTATATTTCTATAATAACTTAATCTACTAATAGCAAGTACATATTCTCTTCAGGAAGAAATTATTTATCTGACCACATATCCATTCCTTCCATGCAAAACTGACTCCCACTATGAAGACTGAATATACTGGATTCATATTCTTGTTCCTACTATGGTGCTGAAAACCCCTTCAGCTCCTTGGGTCCTTTCTCTACCTCCTCCATTGGGGACCCTTTGCTTAGTTCAATGGCTGGCTGAGAGTGTTCCCCCTGTATTTTTTATGCACCAGCATAATCTCCCCAGTGACATCTATATACAGCTCTGGTCAGCAAGCACTTGTGGGCATCTACAATAGTGCCTGGGATTTGTAACTGTATATGGGATGGATCCCTAGGTTGGGTAGCCTCTGAATGTCTTTCCCTCAGAATCTGCTCCATACTTTGTCTCTCTATCTTCTTCTGTGGATATTTTGTTCTCCCTTCTAAGAAGGACCAGAAGATCCATACTTTGTTCTTCCTTCTTCTTGAGCTTCATTTGATCTGTGAATTGTGTCTTGGATATTCCAAGCTTCTGGGATAATATCCACTTATCAGTAAGTGCATACCACATGTATTCTTTTGTGATTGGGTTACCTCACTCAGGAAGATATTTTTAAGTTCCATCTATTTGCCTAAAAATTTCATGAATTGATTGTTTGTAATAGATGAGTAGAATTCCATTGTGTAAATATACCACATTTTCTGTATCCATTCCTCCATTGAGGGACATCTGCACTCCCAGAGCTCCCAGGGACAAAACCATCAATCAAAAAGTACACATGGAGTTACCCATGGCTCCAGAGCATAGGCTGCAGAGGATGGCCTTGTTGGGCATCAAAGGGAGGAGAGGCCCTTGGTCCTGGGAAGTCTAGATGCTGCAGTGCAGCGGAACACCAGGACAGGGAAGCAGGAGAGGGTTGATTGGGGAATAGGCAGAGGGGAGATGAGTTATGGGATTTTCGGGGAAGGAACCAGGAAAAGGGACATTTGAAATGTAAATAAAGAACATAGCTAATCAAAAAGAAAATACTGTATTCTTTCTTCCTATTCCAAATCGATTCATCTGGAAACAACTGTATTATTTCTGTAGCTCTGAGGCAATATGTATCAAAACTCTGACCAATCAGACATGAAATAATGTCTGCTGAAGACATGTATGAAAGAATTTTTTCTGATAAAAAGATTACTCCATGAAACACCTTAACTTCTATTGAGTTCTTGAAGGTGAAATAAATGCATCTTTGATAGCCATCTCATTGTTGGAACTCCACAAGAATGAGAATTCAAATTAAACTATAAACCCAAAAAAAGAAAATTTTACTCTCTGAGGATATTATCAAAGCACTGCACAATCATGTTCTTTATAATTACTAGTTTATTAGTAATCATTTCATTTAATATATTAGGTAAGGTAATGTTTAGGATTTTTCATTTTGGTAGGTAATTGCCTCTTTGATAGAAGTAAATTATAATGAGAGCTGTTTGATTCAATTGCATTAAGAACATTACAGAAAGAAGATTTAGTCTTGTGAAGTTGCATAAATATAAGCTTTCTCAGAAAAGGAGTTGTCAATAAGTCTTCATGAATTGATCAAGTTATCAATAATCTTTGATCATGACAATTTTTGCCCATAAACCCAAAGACCATGCATAGAAATCAAAACAGCAATGATTAGGAAGCTATCCAGGACTGGGTTAGTTATTAATTTGATCATCTGAAACCCATGGTTTGGATCTTAAGTGTCCTCAAAGTTTCTGAAATTAATTCATATTCCATGTGCTTTTGAAAATATTTTAAAGCTTGAAACAAAAAAAGTACATTACTAAATGTAGCCTAGATGCTGTCATCAGCCACCAGGATACCTTATCCTACTTACAGGGAAGTTAGACTCTCTGAAATGTTTAACTTTAAATATGAATGATAATAGAATTATAAACCAGCAGACATTAAAAATTACATGAAAATGTGTTAAACGGTTCTGAATCTAAAATACAGTTTTATTTCTGGACTGTTGAAACAGAACCACAGGTCAGATGAGAAGTGAATGAAATCCCAGCATTGAAGAAACCCCTGTAAAGTAAAGACAGTGAACAATAAAAGAGAAATCTAGGAACTGACCCAAAGACAAGTTCAGAGGATGTCTCATGGAAAAAGATGATCAACTACACTGAATTAATCACTTGAAATAACTCTTTAAAGTTATTCCTAAAACTGATTCCTTAAAATGTCTCAGGACTCATGTCAGACTTATGCAAATGAACCTCAGAGGTAAAGGTTTAAAATTTGAATAATGAATACCCACAAGTGAGTCTCCATTAAGGAAACTTAACTTTGGGTAGCTGTAGCTCAAACATTGCCCTTAGAATAGCCACTAACCACAAATGACTCTATCAATCATTAAATATAATATATTCAAATGCAGAGTCTCTTTTGTGCTACTGTAAGGCTATACCTGTGCAGCACCAAGCATATTGGGTATAAGACCGGAAATGTCTGTATCTCCAAAATAAATTCGGGGACTCATGATGTTTGTGCTGTGCGCATGAGCCATGTCATCAGTTGTTTGGTTTCTGCATGTACGTATATAAAAGCAATTAATGAAAAAAAGAGACTTTGAATTTGAAAATGAGCAAGGAAGAAGATATTGTCGGTTCTGAAGAGAGGAAAGGGAAGGGGAATCCCCTGTTCCATGCTTCATTATTTTTCCATATAATATCTATTTACATTTCCCACTTCAATACTAGAACTGTGGTTTGGCTATCACATTCGTCTGAAAGAGCAGAAGTAATATGTCATCTATCAATATTGGGTACTGAAAATCGCTTTCACAATTTTATGCTAAATATGAACTCAAATTTTCAGTTATATAACATATTTCATCATCTATATTTTACTGATGAGTAAAATGAGCTGGATCAAAGTGATGTGTACAGCATGCAAACATCTTATCCCAAAACTGAGGAATCATGGAAGTTCAGCCTATGATGCACACACACACACACACACACACACACACACACACACACATACACACAAACACACAAACACACACACACAAATGTTTTCACCATTCATTATTACTTTTATTTTTGTGGACAACTGGGAATAAATGTGCATTAATTAGGAAGAAAATCAAAGATCCTTTGACATTTTTTGCTATCAAGCAAATTATTTAAGGTGACATAATGTAAATCTAAACTGGAAGAGTGAGATAAGATCACCTAGGTAGTAACTGGTAAATTTAACACCTGTCTTAAAGTATATTTGATTCTACTAAGAGTTACTTTTTCTAAACTAACACGATTTAGACAAGATTTCAAAAGTGTAATACTACAGTTTATCAACATTTTCTCTTTATTTGTTTACTCATTTAGTTATTTTACTAAACTAATTTTTGAGAGACACCAAATACTCCATTTAAAACAGAGGAAAATGGCTGGGCAGTGCCTTTAATCCCAGCACTTGGGAGGCAAAGGCAGGCAGAGTTCTGAATTCCAGGACAGCCAGAACTGTACAGAGAAAGCTTGTCTCAATAAATAAATAAGTAAATAAATAAATAAATAAATAAATAAATAAACAGGAAAATATGGGATTGCAAGCTAGTACAACCACTCTGGAAATCAGTCTGGCAGCTCCTCAGAAAGCTGGGCACAACACTTCCGGAGGACCCTGCTATACCACTCCTGGGAATGTACCCATAGGATTCCCCAGCATGCAATAAGGACACATGTTCCACTATGTTCATAGCAGCCTTATTTATAATAGCTAGAAGCTAGAAAGAACCCAGATGTCCCTCAATGGAGGATGGATACAGAAAAGGTGGTATATTTACACAATGGAATAATACTCAGCTATTAAAAACAATGAATTCATGAAATTCTTTAAGTGAGGTAACTCATTCACAAAAGAACACACATGGAATGCAGTCACTGATAAGTGGATATTAGCCCAGAAGCTCAGAATATCCAAAATACAACCCACATATCAAATCATTCCCAAGAAGAAGGAAGGAGAGGGCCCAGGTCCTGGAAAGGCTTGATGCAGCATTTTAGGGGATTACCAGGACAGAGGAGTGGGAGGGAAGAGGACTTGTGGGACTTAGGGTGAGGGGGCACTGGGAAAGGGAAAAATCATTTGGAATGAAAACAAAGAATATAGAAAATAAAAAAGATAAAATTAAAAAAAGAAACCTTGTCTCAAATAAATAAATAAATAAATAAATAAAAATATAACAGGAAAATATGGTTAGGAAACTGGTTAGAATTCCACTGGATCATATTTGTATAAATTAGATGACAAATAAAAGTATAGTGATGATGAACAAAATAATATTATGGGAATAGATATATTTACGTCAGTTATTTCTAACATTCTAAAGAGTTAGATTCTAAATTTGAATACACACACAGCTCTGTAGTTCCCTTGCTCAACTTCACTAGATTTTATCCTCTTATTATTTAATGTATTTCTGTATGCAATGGCATATGTAGAAAAATAAGTGAAACTTATTTATTTTATTAAAATTGTATAAGCCTAATTCTGTAATGCTCTCACTATAGGACAGAGATCATTTAATCTCACTGGCTTTTGTGTTTGAGTGATATTTATATTTTATATTATATATGTATATTATATATGTTATATTAGAATATATAATATATTTACATATGTATATAATATATAATATATTTGTATTATACATTTATATATTATATATATCTGTGTGTGTGCGTGTGTTTGTATGTGTGTGTGTACCTTCATGCAACATAACACAGATCCATCCTCAACAAATATGCAATGCCACTTTGGTCTTAGAGGATAACATTCAAAGTAATCATTATGCAATACCCACTCTCCTGTAGTACGTCAGAAACAGAGATAACTGAAAGGGAAAATTGAGTAAGATGACTAGCAAATTTTGGTGCTTATTACATGGCTTTCTTAAAATCCTGTAAAATCCATCTGCATAAAGCTCCAACTAGTCACCATCAAACAAACTAGTCCACCAATCAAACACCACATCTCCAACTTTGTAAAGCTGACAGAAATCTGGGCTATAACCTCAGTTCTCTTCACTCCATTTTTTCTTGTTGCCTAAAATGTTTTTTATTCTTTTTGTTGTTATTAATTATTTATTTACATCCAAAATGTTGCTGCCCTCCTGGTTCTCCCTTAGAGAGTTCTTCCCCTACCTCTCCTCCCCTTCACCTCTGAGAGGATCCTCTCTCCACTCCGGGAATCCCTGCTACCTGGAGTATCAAATCTCTAAAATATTTGGCACATCCTCTCCCACTGAGACCAGATATAGCAGTCCTCTGCTACATATGTTCCTAGGGGCCACAGAAAAGCCCCTATGTGGTTGGTGGCTTAGTCTCTGGGAGGTCTCAGGGATCCAGGTTAGTTTATACTGTTGGTCTTCCTATGAGGTTGCCATCGCCTTCAGTTCCTTCAGGCCTTCCATAACTCTTCCATAGGGGTTCCATAACACAGTTCAATAGTTGGCTGTTAGTATCTGCATCTGTCTCAGTCAGCTGCTGGCATAGGCTCTCAGAGCACAGCCATGCTAGTTGTCTACAAGCACAACTTGGAGTCAACAATAGTGTCAGGGTTTGGTGTCTGTGCATGGGATCCCAAGTTAAGCCAGCCACTCATTTAATATCTGGTCGATTTTTCCCCTGGATTTCTTTTAGACAAGAAAAATTTTGGGTCAAAAATTTTTGAAGGTGGTTGGTGTCCCCATCCCTCCACAAGAGGGCCTAACTAGGGAGTTGGTCTCTTCAGGTTCCATACCCTTACTGTTGGGCATTTCAGCTAACTTTTTAAAATTATTATTGGTTATTTTATTTATTTAGATTTCAAATGTTATCCTTTTTCCCGGTTTCCCCTCTGCAAAACCCTTATGCTACCCCTCCACTCCTATGAGGGTGCTTCCCCACCCATCCACCCACTCCCACCTCACTGCCCTAGCATTCCCCTAGGGTGGGACATCAAGCCTTACCAGGACCAAGGGCCGATTCTTTCATTAATGCCAGTTAAGGCCATCCTCTGCTACATGGGCAAATAGAGCCATGGATCCCTCCATGTGTACTCTTTGGTTGGTGGTTTAATCCCTGGAAACTCTGGGGGTGTCTGGTTGGTTGACATTGTTGTTCCTCTTATGGTGCTGCAAACCCTTTCGGTTCCTTCAGTTCTCCCCCTAATTCTTCCATTGGGGTCCCCATGTTCAGTCTGGTGTTTGGCTGCATCTGTATTGGTAAGGCTCTGGTAGAGCCTCTCGGGAGACACCTATATCAGGCTCCTGTCAACAAGAACTTCTTGACATCAGCGATAGTGACTGAGTTTGGTGGCGGTATATGGGATGAATCCCCAGGTGTGGCAGTCTCCTGAATGGCCTTCTCTTCTGTCTCTGCTCTACTCTTTGTCCCTGTAGTTACTTTAGACAGGAGCAATTCAGGGTTAAAATTTTTGAGAATGGTGGGTGGCCCCATTCCTCAAGCAGCTTTTTCTACAATTTACACTACCCTAAATCTACAAAATCATGTCTTTAATTATTGGAAAAGGATAAATAATCTCTGTGGCATGCCTGACTTCCTATTTTATTCTTATAGACACTTGTGATTATATTGGACACACATCAGTAACCTAGAATGATTTTAAATGAAACTGATCAGTAGTACAGGTTCCATCTGGAAACTCTTCCTCTTTATCATTCAAACAAGCACATTTATATATCCTAGATGTTAGGACAAGTTTACTTTTTGGGGACTGTCTAAAATATTTTAACTTGAAATTTATTAACAGAACAATAGTATCAACAATACATGAAACATAAGCTACTTAAATAGTTTCTATTGTTTTGTTACATAAGTTTTCAAGAAGCAGTGTCATAATTACTTAAGATCAGAGGATGCTGCCCCTTCCTGTATCTGCATATCTTTATGAAGTAAGATAAAAATTATTTGAAAAATCAATGTAAAATAGATATACAAGAAGAGTGTCATGGACAATATAGTCATCTGACATGCAGTTATATTCTAATTCTTTGCTGTACAACCTTGTTTGGTAAGCAGTTTTTTCCTATATGGAAGCTTAATTCAGTGTCTTCAATTTCTGCTACCATTATTCTGTAGTTACTACCTCAACTCTGCTACTAGGTAACTACAATTCTTTGGTCAATTTAATTTTTATACTTTGAGATTTAGTATGCTCATATGTAAATATCTATATATTAGAGTAGATCATATTATGACTAGTCATTTTGTAAAGAGAAATCTCAGTGGCAGATGCTGGATTTAGAATGTGTATAATATAATTTAACCCTCAATAACTCGATCACTGTTATCACAACTTCTGTATAGAACACAGAAGCTCATAGAAGGTAGGGGAAGGTTTCAATGGGCTTCTTCAGTAACACAACTCATAAATAGTAAAACTGTAAATATATTATTTTATATATTTCAAAATAGTATTATTGTGTAAAGCACAAGATTTTCTCATATAATAATCTTGGTGGCATTCTATCAAATTATGGTCAGTATGAATGTTTATAAACCTTACATACAACATATAACTCATATGCTTACAATAAAGTCATGTTAATTCCATAAATTCTAAGTGGTGTGTTTAAAAATGAGAGAAACATAGGGGAATGCTTGGGCAGTGAGGTGGGAGTGGATGCGTGGGGGAGCTCCCCCATAGAAGCAGGGCAGGGAGGATGGGATAGTGGATTTGTGGAGGGGAAACTGGGAAAGGGGATAACATTTCAAATATAAATAAATAAAATAACCAGTAAAAACTGAGAGAAAGAAGGATCAATTACCCAAGCTACTGAGTTCTTGCTACAGTCAGATTTCAACCCCTATTAAATTAATTCTTCTTCAAACACTGGTATAGAGCCACCATGAGAATTAATGTCAGCTAAAGCTTTTTGTCGTTGAGTTGAGTATAACTCCTGTTTTTTGTCAGTCTTTTGTTTATTTTGCAATATGGAGTACAGTCAAATTCTTTTTATCACTGTGGAAAATTAATTGGAGCACTTGCCTCAAACATTTCTGGGTTATGAACTAAACTGTTTAGAAAATGTAACATGCGGAGGAATTATAGTTTTAAATGAGGGAAACTACCCCATTATAAGTACGCCACTGAGCACTGGTTAAAAGGAAAGTGCTTGAAGTTCAAGTAGGCAGGAATAGATGATGCAGGATTTTTTTTTTTTTGTATTTTTGGTCATTCTTGCCTGATTCCATCACACCATTATCACTATCCCTTTCTTGGAGTTATTCATCTGCTCCTTCAACAAGCATAGACTCTGATAATTATAGATATTTCTGTTAGGGATCTTTGCTAAGTGTTGTCATAAAGTTCTTAACTATTCTATGAAGTGGGGTTGCTCACCGTTATCCAGGAGAGGAGATTTGGAATAGTTCATTCTTTCATTTGAAAGTTCATACCACATCAATCGAAAGATAAGGCTCCCCCATCGCACACAAGGGAAAAAGCATTATTAACTTTCTGTCTCTTTTTATTGTGATTATGAGAATGATACCATTTCTCATCCTTATCTTAAGTCCCCTTTACACTAATGAACATAAACATTTCCCTCAGAAAGTTATCAGAGGAATGGCACCCGAGTTGCATAAATCTCAAAACACAACTCTCCATGCTTGACACAGCTGGTCATCATGTGTGCTCTTTATTTCTTTCTGCCAAAATAGAACCCTTAACAGTCTTTATCAAGTAATCTTCAGTATAATACAACTTAAAATAACTGTCACAACAATTACATACATAGCAGCAACCAGAATATTGGTAATAAAAACCTTAATTAGCACATGTATATTAAATATTGTATTACCTATATGCCCCTGGAGTATTAAAGTCACATGAAAGACTCTTGTTTCTCAACTGACTTTTCAGTTAAATGATTCCTTATATCTGTGGTCTTGTGGGGGAACTGTTCTTTTTTTTTTCCTTTGTTTTGTTTTGTTTGCAGTCATTTGTTGGGTTTTTTTGTTTATTGATTCTGGAGGTCTAAGAATATGAGACTCCAAGATGTAATGTTAGGGTTAATTTGGCTAATTTACTCTACTCTGAGAACCATTTAGTGACTAATGGGGTAGGCCTTTTCAAAAAGTCATTTCAATCAAAACCTGCTAAATATCTACATTTGGACAACATTAGCTTTAATATATAAAAATAAAAAATCAGCAAAGTAACATAGGAAAGTTTAGCTAGTGTCAATAAAGGGAATGTTCTCTAAGCTCAGAGAAAATTGGAAATGGGTTTTCTGGATCATTTTTTCCATTAACTGCTCTTCTCTGCACAACTAGAAAGCCAATCTGCCTCCACTTAAATATTTTTTTATCCCTTTTCTAGGGATACTTTAAAAACCAGTAACAAGTGCACAAACTATAAATTGCTGAAGGGAGTATGAAGTTTAAGACTTGATGTTTAGCATGCATGAGACTATGGGTTTCATTGCAAGCATCCAAGATTAAACAAATAGATTCCTAGAGCTGGAGAGATCCTTCATTAGTTAAGAGAACTGCTTCTCTTGCTAAAAATTAGGGTTTTGTTTCCTAGTACCTACAATGGGCCCTTGCAGTTAGTCAGGTTTAACACCAGTGTCAGGTTTACTGATGCATTATTGTCTTCTATGAGCAATAGCATGCAACTTGTTCACATACATAAATATTCATGGACATAAATATAAAAGAAAAATTAATAAGCGTATCTTTTATCAAACTGATATGCTATTTATTATTTTTTAATTTTAATAATTTTCTTAAACTACTGATTTTTTTCAGTTTAAATTATTTTTTTCATTTTGAACATTCAAAACATCAATCACATTCTAATATTAACATTTAAAAAATTATATAATATAGGCTTCACTTTTTATGTAATTAAAATATACTAGAAGAATGGGGTAAATCTAATTCAGGAGATTAATTGTGTCAGTTTGCATGCCCTCTTTCTTTTTATTTTTATTTTTTTTTTATTCGATATATTCTTTATTTACATTTCAAGTGATTTTCCCTTTCCTGGATCCCTCCTCGCTGAAAGTCACATAAGCCCTCTTCCCTCCCCCTGTTCCCCTATCCAAACCTTCCCACTTCCCTATTCCGGTATTCCCTACACTGCTGCACTGAGCTTTTCAAGGATGGGGCCACTCCTTTCTTCTTCTTGGGCAGCATTTGATATGTGCATTGTGTCTTTGGTATTCCAAGCTTCTAGGCTAATATCCATTTATCAGTGAGTGCATACCATGAGTGTTCTTTTAAGACTGGGTTACCTCACTTAGGATGATGTTCTCCAGTTCCATCCATTTGTCTAAGAATTTCATGAATTCATTGTTTCTAATGGCTGAATAGTACTCCACTGTGTATATATACCACAATTTCTGTATCCATTCCTCCATTGAGGGACATCTTGGTTCTTTCCAGCTTCTGGCTATTATAAATAGGGCTGCTATGAACATAGTAGAGCATGTATCCTTATTACATTCTGGGAAATACTCTGCGTATATGCCCAAGAGTGGTATAGTGGAGTCCTCTGGAAGTATCATTTCCAGTTTTCTGAGGAACCGCCAGACTGACTTCCAGAGTGGTAGTCTCAGCTTGCAACCCCATCAACAGTCGAGGAGTATTCCTTTCTCTCCACATGCTCGCCAGCACTTGTTTCCTCCTGACTTTTTGATCTAAGCCATTCTGACTGGTGTGTAGTGAAATCCCAGGGTTGTTGTGATTTGCATTTCCTTGATGACTAAGGATGTTGAACATTTCTTTAGGTGCTTCTCAGCCATTTGATATTCCTCAGGTGAAAATTTTTTGTTTAGCTCTATATCCCATTTTTAAAGGGGATATTTGGCTCTCTGGAGTCTACCTTCCTGAGTTCTTTGTATATATTGGATATAAGCCCTCTGTTGGATGTAGTGTTGGTAAAGATCTTTTCCCAATTTGTTGGTTGCTGTTTTGTCCTTTCGACAATGTCCTTTACCTTACAGAAACTTTGCAGTTTTATGAGGTCCCATTTGTCAATTCTTGATTTTAGAGCATAAGCTATTGGTGTACTGTTGATTAAAATTTCCCCTGTGCCCATGTCCTCAAGGGTCTCCCCCAGTTTCTTTTCTATTAGTTCCAGTGTGTCTGGTTTTATGTGGAGGTTCTTGATCCAGTTGGAGTTGAGCTTAGTACAAGGAGATAAGAATGGCTGAATTTGCATTCTTTTGCATGCTGACCTCCAGTTGAACCAGCAGCATTTTTTGAAGAGGCTATTGTTTTTTCAAATGGATGGTTGTAGCTCCTTTATCAGAGATCAAGTGACCATAATTCTGTGGGTTCCTTTCTGGATCTTCAATTCTATTCCATTGATCTACTTGCCTGTCACTGTACCAATACCATGCAGTTTTTAACACAATTGTTCTGTATACTGCTTGAGGTCAGGGATACTGATTCTCCCAGAAGTTGTTTTACTGTTGAGAACAGTTTTAGCTCTCCTGGGGTTTTGTCATTCCAGATGAATTTGAGAATTGCTCTTTCTAAGTCTATGAAGAATTGTGTTGGGATTTTGATGGGGATTGCATTGAATCTGTATACTGCTTTTGGCAAGACAGCCATTTTTACTGTATATTAATCCTGCCAGTCCAAGAGCAAGGAAGATTTTTCCATCTTCTGACGTCTTCTTCAATTTCTTTCTTCAAAGACTTGAAGTTCCTGTCATACAGATCTTTCACTTGTTTGGTTAGAGTCACACCAAGATACTTTATATTTTTTGTGGCAATTGTGAAGGCTGTCATTTCCCTAATTTCTTTCTCAGCCTGTTTATCCTTTGAGTATCAGATGGCTACTGATTTGCTTGAGTTAATTTTATAACCAGCCACCTTGCTGAAGTTGTTTATCAGCTGTAGGAGTTCTCTGGTGGAGTTTTTTAGGTCACTTAAGTATACTATCACATCATCTGCAAATAGTGATAGTTTGACTACTTCCTTTCCAATTTGTATCCCTTTGACCTCCTTGTGTTGTCTAATTGCTCTAGCTAGAACTTCAAGTACTATATTGAATAAATATGGAGAGAGAGGGCAGCCTGTCTAATCCCTTATTTTAGTGGTATTGCTTCAAGTTTCTCTCCATTTAGTTTGATTTTGGCTACCGGTTTGCTGTATATTGCTTTTATTATGTTTAGGTATGGGCTTTGAATTTCTGTTCTTTCCAAGACCTTTAACATGAACGGATGCTGAATTTTATCAAATGCTTTTTCAGCATCTAATGAAATGACCATGTGTTTTTTTTTCTTTGAGTTTGTTTATGTAGTGGATTACATTAATGGATTTCCGTATATTGAAACATCCCTGCATCCCTGGGATGAAGCCTACTTGATCGTGGTGAGTTATTGTTTTGATGTGTTCTTGGATTCAGTTGGCAAGATTTTATTGAGTATTTTTGCATTGATATTCATAAAGGAAATTGGTCTAAAGTTCTCTTTTTTTTGTTGGATTTTTGTGTGGTTTTGGTATCAGCGAAATTGTGGCTTCACAGAATGAGTTGGGTAATGTTCCTTCTGTTTCTCTTTTGTGGAATAGTTTGAAGAGAATTGGCATTAGGTCTCCTTTGAATATCAGATAGAATTCTGCACTAAAGCCATCTGGTCCAGTGCTTTTTTTGGTTGGGAGACTGTCAATGATCACTTCTATTTCTTTAGGGGTTATGGGTCAATTTAGATGGTCTATCTGATCCTGATTAAATTTTGGTAATTGGTATCTGTCTAGGAAATTGTCCATTTCATCTAGATTTTCCAGTTTTCTTAAGTATAGGCTTTTGTAGTGGGATATGATAATTTTTTGGATTTCCTCAATTTCTGTTGTTATATCATCCTTTTAATTTCTGATTTTGTTAATTTCAGTACTGGCTCTGTGCCCCCTGGTTAGTCTGGCTAAAGATTCATTTATCTTGTTGGTTTTCTCAAAGAACCAGCTCCTACTTTTGTTGATTCTTTGTATAGTTCTTTTTCTTTCAACTTGGTTGATTTCAGCCCTGAGTTTTATGATTTCCTGCCTTCTACTCCTCTTGGGTGTATTAGTTTCTTTTTGTTCTAAAGCTTTCAGGTGTTCTGTTAATCTGCTAGTGTATGCTCTCTCCAACTTCTTTTTGTAGGCACTCAGAGCTATATGTTTTTCTCTTAGCACTGCTTTCATTGTGTCCCATTAATTTGGGTATGTTGTGCCTTCATTTTCATTAAATTCTAAAAGTCTTTGATTTATTTCCTTATTTCTTCCTTGTCCAAGGCATCATTGAGTAGAGAATTGTTAAGCTTCGATGAATATGTGGGCTTTTTGTTGTTTTTGTTGCTATTGAAGACGACCCTTATTCCATAGTGATCTGATAGGAGGCATGGAATTAGTTCAATCGTCTTATATCTGTTGAGGTCTGTTTTGTGACCAATTATATGGTCAGTTTTGGAGAAGGTACCATGCAGTGCTGAGAAGAAGGTATATCCTTTTGATTTAGGACAAATGTTCTATAGATATCTATTAAGTCCATTTGGTCCAAAACTTCTGTTAGTTTCACTGTGACGCTGTTTAGTTTGAGTTTCCCTGATCTGTCCATTGGAGAGAGTGGGGTGTTTAAGTCCCCCACAATTATTGTGTGGGGTTCAATGTATGCTTTATACTTAGGAGGGTTTCCATTACAAATGCAGGTGCCCTTGCATTTGGGGCATAGATGTTCAAAATTGAGAGTTCTTCCTGGTAGATTTTTCCTTTGATGAGTATAAATTGGCCTTCTGTATCTTTTTTGATGACTTTTGGTTGAAAGTCTATTTTATCTGTTATTAGAATGGCTATTCCAGCTTGTTTCCTGGGACCATTTGCTGTTTTCAAGCCTTTTACTCTTAGGTAGTGTTTGTCTTTGACACTGAAATGCGTTTCCTGTATTCAGCAAAATGTTGGGTCTTGTTTCCAAATACAGTCTGTTAGTCTATGTTTTTTTAATTGGGGAATTGAGTCCATTGATGTTAAGAGATATTAAGAAATAGTGATTGTTGCTTCTTGCTGTTTTTGAAGTAATTTTTATGTTTGTGTAGTTATCTTCTTTTGGGTTTGGTGAAAGGAGATTACTTTCTTGCTTTATCTTGTGTGTAGTTTCCCTCCATTTGTTGGTATTTTCCATTCATTATCCTTGGAAGGGCTGGGTTTGTGGAAAGATACTGTGTAAATTTGTTTTTGTCATGAAAAACCTTGGTTTCTCCATTTATGGTAACTGAAAGATTTGCTGGATATAGCAGTTTGGGTTGGCATTTGTGGTCCCTTATGATCTGTATGACATCTGCCCAGGCTCTTCTGGCTTTCATAGTCTCTGGTGAGAAATCCGGTGTAATTTTGATAGGTCTACCTTTATATGTTACTTGACCTTTTTTCCCTTACTGCTTTTAATATCCTTTCTTTGCTTAATACATTTGGTGTTTTAATTATTATATAACAGGATAAATTTCTTTTCTGTTCGAATATATTTGGAGTTCTGTAGGCTTCTTATATGTTTATGGGTATCTATTTCTTTAGGTTAGGAAAGTTTTCTTCTATAATTTTGTTGAAGACCTTTACTGACCCTTTCAGTTGGAAATCTTTACTCTCTTCTATGTCTATAAACCTTAGGTTAGGTCTTCTCATTTTGTCCTGGATTTCCTGGATATTTTGGGTCAGGAGCCTTTTGCATTTGTCATTTTCTTTGACTATTTTATCAATGCTTTCTATGGATTGAGAATTCTCTCATTCCATCTCTTGTATTCTATTGTTGATGCTTGAATCCATGCATCTGAGATTCTCTCTTCCATCTCTTGTATTCTATTGTTGATGCTTGGATCCATGACTCCTGACTTCTTTTCTAGGTTTTCTATGTCCCGAGTTGTCTCTCTTTGTAATTTCATTATTATTTCTACCTCCTTCTTTAGATCCTGGATGGCTTTGTTTAATTCCTTCACCTGTTATGTTGTGTTTATGGGCATCTATTTCTTTAGGTTAGGAAAGTTTTCTTCTATAATTTTGTTGAAGACCTTTACTGGCCCTTTGTGTTTTCCCTTAGTTCTTCAAGGGCTTCTTGCTGTTTACATGTGTTCTATAGTGTTTCTTTAAGGGATTTATTTATGTCCTTCTTGAAGCCCTCCATGATGCCGTCCATCAGCATCATGACCTGTGATTTTAAATCCTAATCTTGCTTTCCTGGTGTGTTGAGGTATCCAGGACTTGCTGTTGTGGGAGAATTGGGTTCAGATGGTGCCATATAGCCTTGATTTCTATTGGCAATGTTCCCATAGTTCCTTTTTGCCATCAGGCTATCTCTGGTGTTAGTTGGGCCTGCTGTCACTGGCAGGAGCTTGCCCCTCCTGTGTGTGGGCCTGTAGGCCTATCTCAGCAACCTTTGGTGAGCTGCTTTCTCTTGGTACAAATTTCTGTGGTGCTGCAGAGTTCCTGGGTGCAGGTGGAGTCTTGGTGTGATGTGTGCCAAGTGATCCTCCACTCTGGTGGAACCTGCCTACCCATCTGTTGCACAGTCACAGAAGCAAAGATGACAGCCGAGACCCACTCTCTTGTAGTTATATTTGGGTATGTACCTTTGTGGCCTGATCAGCTCTGGATGAAGACTGTGCAGGCAGATCCTCTGCTCTGCAGGACTGGACTTACCTGTGAAGACTGCCTCTTCCTAGCTGGCTGCTGGGTGTATAGCTGGCTTCCTGTACTGCTTGGAGATGGAGCACTGTGGCCTAGGGTATTTCTGATCCAGAGGCAGAGACCAGAAGGCTCTTGCCAGAGGCCTCTAAACTGGATCCTCCATTCTGCAACGACGGACTCACCAATGCAAGCTGCCTCTTCCTAGCTGGCCTCTGGGTGTATATCTAGCATGTCCTCTTTCAATCTCAGTCACTATAGAACTTTATTTTCATGCCTTCAAGGTAGCTCTGCCATAAGCTAATATGGCATGCAGGAAATAGAAGGTAAAGGGCTAAGGTCAAAGTTGAATTGAAAGCCTTCAGGTTATCATACATGGATAAAAGACAACCACCTTCCTCATTAGTCCATAGGAGAGGGATATTGAGCAATGGGTACCATCTTATACCTAAAGTCACATGTTGGAATCCTCTCATGATTCATGTTTTGGGTCACATTAGGTAACACAGAGGATATTTATATAAATACATATACATCTATATATACATATATATCTATATATGTATATGTGTGTGCTTGTTTGTATGTGTGTATATGTGTAAATAACATGTATTATACAACAAGAACTTACACTTCAGATTTTATCCCCCTCCTAGTCCACTCTCTGACTGTTTCACATCTCATACCTCCTCCCCTCCCACTGGCCTCAACTCCATGAGGATGTCCCGACTCCCCCAACCCCACCCCATCAGACATCCCCACTCCTTGGGGCCTCCAGACTGTTGAGCATTCGGTGCATCTTCTCTGACTAAACCCAGACCCAACAGTCCTCTACTTTATATGCTTTGGGGGCCTCATATCAACTGGTGTATGAAGCCTTGTTGGTGGTCCTGTGTCTGAGAAATCTCAGGGGTCCTGGTTAATTGAGACTGCTGGTCCTCCTACAGAGTTGCCCTCCTCCTCGGCTTCTTCTAGCGTTTCCATAATTCAACCACAGGGGTTAGGAGCTTCTGCCTATTGGTTGTGTGCAAATAACTGCATCTGACTCTTTCAGCTTCGTTTTGAGTCTTTCAGAGGGTAGTCATGATGGGTGTCTTTTTGTGAGCACTCCATAGTCTCAGTAATAGTGTCAGGGCTTGGGATCTCCCCTTGAGCTAGTCCCCACTTTGGGCCTGTCACTGGACCTCCTTTTCCACAGGCTCTTCTCCATTTTTGTCCTTGCAGTTCTTTTAGACAGGAGAATTTTTCACTGTGGGATGTCAGCACCATCTCTTACTTGATGCTCTCTCTTTCAGCTAGAGGATGGCTCTACAAGTCCCTGTTAATAAACATATCTTTAAAAATTAATTTTTACATCACCACGACTTACAGAATTGCTTGCTAGCATTGCTATCACTACTGTAGTGATGTTATTCCTACAAGTTAAAAGAGCTTTACTTATTAGGAATGAGAGAAGGCCTGAATGGGTAAAATGCTTGACATGTAAACAAGAGGAATGGGTTAGGGTCACTAGCATGTACATAAATAGCAGGCTAGTCTGGCTTTTCAACTGTAATTCTAGCACATGGAAGGTAGAGACAGAGAACCTACAGGGCAAGCTGGCTGGCAAGATTAGTCAAATTTGTGACCTCCAGTATCAAGTACTAGATCCAGCCTCAAAACATAAGTTGGAGATCAATCACCAAAGGCAACCAGGGTCAATCTCTGACTTCTGCATGGATACAGACATAGGCAGAGACACAGGGACATGCAAAATCATACAAGCAAACACAAAGAGATTAGATAGATAGATAGATAGATAGAAAGATAGATAGATAGGTAGGTAGATTGATAGGTAGATAGATAGATAAATACAAACAAATAAATAAACAATACTTGTGTTGCTCAGCTCATTTCTTTACTACATAAAATAATAAGACATGATTCTATTTGACAGTTGAGGTATTAAGTCAAGAGCTGAAATTATAAGTTACATAAAACACTCAAAATCAGCAGTTAATGCAAAGCCTTTTTATTGATGCTCACGGTCATCTCTGTTTTATGCCTGGCATGGACGAGGATCTTTAGGGAAACATGACTTGCTCAGCTCAGAGCCTGACCCTGCAGTTTCCTGTCGTTTTGCTCTCATCCTTAATAGCTCAACAATTTCATCTAAAAATGGTTTTCGCCAACACTAGATTTGAAATGCTAACTTATGATTATTATAATTATTATGCTAATTATTTAATGATAGTTGTGAACCTCATTATCATTCATGTAATAATGATCAATAATCAGAAGCTGATCAAATAGAAAATGTTAAATGAATTCTTTCTCTTTACTTGCATGTTTGCTCAACATGGATTTGCTCACTCTCTCATCTGTACAAACATCAGTGGTGTACCGAAACTTAATTTATGCCAAGCACTAAGCATATACTAATAAGTACAGCAGAAATGTCACTGCCCTGGAGAAATCTTTGATTTCATTAGTAGATTAATATTTCCTACAGCAAATTCTAAGAAATAAACAGACTCAAAAGCTAGAGTTAAAAAAATTAGCTCTTGCATGGTGAATAGGATCAAGGGCACACTGCTATGGTTGTATAAAAAGGCTTCGGATTGATGAGTTTCTGCACTCACTGTGCCTCTGATTTACTATCCACATGAAATTTGTATAAGTGATACCAAAGTATTTTGTTGCAGGAGCCAATTTAATTCAAAAGTCCTTTCTTTGGTTATGTAACAGTACATGAACCTGACTTTTGCATACAATTTTATGGCAAAGCTCATGATAACAAATAAAATTTTATTTTAGCTCTGGTCAGCATACTTTGTAGGACAAAGTCTAAATGTTCATCTTTCCTTTCCTCCCTGGAAGTTCTGTTATGTTTTCTCTGCGGCAGAGTAAATATCTCAGGCATCTATCCTTTCCCAATTACCCATTGGACATGTCTTCACCATTATCATCCTGGCTTGGCTTTTATCTGACATCCAGATTCCACTTGACTGATTATTGATTGTTTGACCCCTACCTCTTACTTAAAAGCACATATTTCTACATAGTGATTTTCCTAAGCTACAGTTCATTTCAATCAATTTTACTTAGCTCATTTTAAATTCTCTTCATGTCTTGACTTAAAAAGAATTCAATACAATAATTTGGGCTATGTCAATTGAAACGTGATCATTCTCAAAGCCATAGACAAGACCTCCACTTTCCTTCAAGTTTGGGACAGATTCAGGTAATGGGAATGTTTGCTCAATTCATTTAGATTAAAACATGATATACTAAGAAGAAAGGGTAAATAAATCTACATGTCTAGATATGCCTTAATTATGTCATTTTTTCAAAATAAACTATTTCATTCTTCCACAAAAAACTACCATGGAAATCCCACCATTTGACTAATGTATATTAAAAAAGGAACTGATACATATTCTGCCTTTCTGAGCCTCCCCTATTATACTAGAGTCACCTTGTATGTATTATATGTAACAGGTCCCAAATTTAGTTGGCTCCCAGACCTTTGCACAACTGGCTGTATGATCAAACACCATTCAGGCTATAACTCAGCATGTAGACAGAACCAACTTCCAAAAGGAAAACAAAAATCTAATCCATCCCAGCTCACAGTTCCGGCAAAGTCTATAAATGTAGTAACCTTGTATTTTGGCCTCTATAGTTCTGCTTCTGGTAAGCTGTTCTTGTTAAGTGAAGTATGTCAACTCAGGTATGTTTCAAGTGTTGAAAAGCTCACCAAAGAAAAGCTTGGGGTAACACTGAGCTTCCAAATACCCAATGTAGTGAGCAGCCGGTGACTTTTTATAGGTTAATACCTGATAGATCAACGGTAGGTACTCTGCGAGTTGTCTCAGCTTTCATTTTCTCTTTCTAAACTTACTGATTTTTTGTCCTGGAATTTTCTTCAAGATTGACTTTTATACCTTCTTCAAAATTTAGTTCAAAAATTAATCTCTTCTTACCAGTTCATACCTATCATAGTTTCCAAAGCTTGATTAGTTTAAGAAATGCCAGAGGAACATGTAAGTCCATAGATACATTTAAAGGTATTTTAAGGATACATAATGTGGGTAAGAAGGTACACAGAATCTTGGAAGAGCTGGGGGAGGGAAAATTAAGATCGGAATATATTGCCGGGCAGTGGTGGCACATGCCTGTAATGGCAGCACGCTGGGAGGGAAAGGCAGGCATATTTCTGAGTTTCAGGCCAGCCTGTTCTACAGAGTGAGTTCCAGGACAGCCAGGGCTATACAGAGAAACCCTGTCTCAAAACAAACAAACAAACAAACAAAAGATCAGAATATATTTTATTTTCAGTTGAAAAAATAAAACTCACATTGAGTATCTTGGGAGTTTATCCTGATTTCAGGGTAAGTGCCAGCTACATAGCAGCCCTATTTATAATTGCCAGATGCTGGAAAGAACCCAGGTATCCATCAACAGAAGAGTGGATGCAAAAAATGTGATATATCTACACAATGGAGTACTATTCAGCCATTAGAAACAATGAATTCATGAAATTCTTAGGCAAAGGGATGGAGCTAGAGAACATCATACTAAGTGAGGTAACCCAGACTCAATGAATCATGGTATGCACTCACTAATAAGTGGATATTAACCTAGAAAACTGGAATACCCAAAATATAATCCACACATCAAATGAGGAACAAGAAGAAAGGAAGAGTGGCCCCTTGTTCTGGAAAGACTCAATGAAACAGTATTCAGCAAAACCAGAATGGGGAAGTGGGAAGGGGTGGGTGGGAGGACAGGGGGAGAGAAGGGGGCTTACGGGACTTTCTGGGAGTGGGGGGGCTAGGAAAGGGGAAATCATTTGAAATGTAAATAAAAAATATACTGAATAAAAAAAATAAAATAAAATAAAAAGAACTAGCACTTACTCAAACTGAGATTTCAGATAATATAATTAAAAATAAAATCCTCTGAAGGATAGGGAAATAATCACACCTGGTGAACTTTAATTCTGCATACACAATACTACACCTCTGGACAACTCTGAAGTTTTCACACATTTCTAACCTACAAGGGACCTCTAGGACAGATTTATTTTTAAGGAATAAAAAATAGGACTAGGGGTCTCAGCTTTAGTCAACAAACCAGGAAAAAAACAAACAAGATTTGAATTCTACCTAGTTAAAAGGTGTGATAAACATTTTTCATTGAAACTCCGCAATTCTCAGAACTGAATTAAGTTCTAGTTACTTGACAAAGTGGCTTGTGTGTATTCATGCTTGCATTCATATGCATGTGGAGTATAGCGCTTCGGAAAAACTGACATACACTATTAGTAATGCATAAATACGCATAGTATGTCAAAATAATGCATAAATAACAAGAGTATGCAATAATATAAAAATATGATGCACAAATATGAAATGTAGAATAAAGTATATTAGCCTCCACAAACACTGAGCAATTGGTAATGCAGGTGTCTGATTGCTCTGTGCATCAATATTTCATTCCATTTTTTGGTGAACTGTGTTATAGAGTAAAAGATTCAGTTCTCCTAAGATGGGCTAATGCATAGCTGAGGACTTTGAATTGTATGAGAAGTAATTTATTATTTTTTAAATGACATACATTTTTAACCAAGTCTGTAATTCCTTCTTGTGGGCCTGATTTTAAAAACGACCTTCTTTGTTTGACTTTATCAGTCACACATACATAGTTTTCTTCTACACATAATGTAACCTTTAAAATGTGCATATTTAAGGTATGCTATGATAATTGTGCAATATATAATACAATACATACAATACAATAATATACAATACATAAGGAAAATCATCTTTTTCTTCTCCTTAAGTTCTTTGCCTATATCTATTAGTTGCCAAGCCTAGAACATACATATATTTCTCAAGTTTGCTTTGTTGAAAAATGCTTTGAAGAAAATAATAATACACTCAGGAGACTGGAACAATTAGACTGGAATAAGCTTGAGGCCATCCTAGTCTACGGAGTTAATGTCCAGGTGAGAATGAGTCAACAGAGTTAGATTTTGTTTTACAAAATAAAAACTGAAATCTAGAAAAAAATGCCTTAAAATATCCGTATTTTGTATCCATTCCTCGGTTGAGGGATACCTGGGTTCTTTCTAGCTTCTGGCTATTATAAATAGGGCTGCTATGAACATAGTGGAGCATGTGTCCTTATTGCATGCTGGAGAATCCTCAGGGTATATGCCCTGGAGTGGTAGAGCAGGGTCCTCTGGAAGTGAGGAGCCCAGTCTTCTGAGGATCTGCCAGACTGATTTCCAGAGTGGTTGTACCAATTTGCAACTCCACTAGCAGTGGAGGAGTGTTCCTTTTTCTCCACATCCTCAGGAGCACCTGTTTTCTCCTGAGTTTTTGATCTTAGCCATTCTGATTGGTGTGAGGTGAAATCTCAGGGTTCTTTTGATTTGCATTTCCCTAATGGCTAATGAGGTTGAACATTTTCTAAGATGCTTCTCAGCCATCCTAAGTTCTTTGGGTGAAAATTCTTTGTTTAGCTCTGTACCCCATTTTTAATAGGGTTATTTGGTTTTCTGGAGTCTAACTTCTTGAGTTCTTTATATATATTGGATATTAGCCCTCTGTCAGATGTAGGGTTGGTGAAGATCTTTTCCCAATTTGTTGGTTGCCGATTGGTCCTTTTGATGGTGTCCTTTGCCTTACAGAAACTTTGTAATTTTATGAGGTCCCATTTGTCAATTCTTGGTATATATACACAACGGAGTACTATTCAGCCATTAGAAACAATGAATTCATGAAATTCTTAGACAAATGGATGGAGCTGGAGAGCATCATACTAAGTGAGGTAACCCAATCTCAAAAGATCAATCATGGTATGCACTCACTGATAAGTGGATATTAGCCTAGAAACTTGGAATACCCAAGTCATAATCCACATATCAAATGAAGAATAGAGAACAGAGGATTGGCACCTGGTTCTGGAAAGGCTCAGTGCAGCAGTATAGGGCAATAACAGAACAGGGAAGAGGGAATGGTTGGATGAGAGAACAAGGGGAGGGAAGAGGGCTTATGGGACTTTTGGGGAGTGGGGAGCCAGGAAAGGGGAAATCATTTGAAATGTAAATATAAAAATATATTGAATAAAAAAATTACCCTTCTTTATTCAGATTTCTTGTGTAACTCTAGAGAGATAGTAAGTATAGATGGAAATGTTTGCTTATTACTTTATGCATTCCCCACTCATCATTGCTTGCTGTGGAACCTTGTGATGATGTTGCATTGTCTTGATTACTATTGCTGTAGAACAAATCACAGTTATTGATAAAATGATTTCTCACACTTTAGTTTTCTTTGTCAAGACTTCTTCAAAATCCTATTCATTTCCATAAAAATTACAATAGTATTATCTATGCCTGCAATACAAATGTCTGGGATTATACAGGAACCATTTTCATCTTTTTCATCATTCGAAGGAGAATGGAGTTCAATCATATATCACATTCTAATGAGATTGGACTTTAATCATGCAGCATATAATGCATAAACACAACACAGTGTATCTTTTCATTATTTGCTTTTTAGTTCTAAAAATTATCATCTCATTACTGGTTTGTATGCATTCCATGGAGTCTATATGTAATATTTATATCATATTAAGCCCTGTGTCTCTCTACATTCTTTGAGATTTGTATGTCCTATAGATTACTGGAGTCTGTTGTTGAATTATCATGTATTTGTGTATTTCACTGGAATGTTGGGGGTCATGAAATTCAGTGTTGGATTTATTCTGTTCAGGGAGTATATAAAAATGATTATATATCAAATTGTCTTACTGTTTGTTATTAGTTCATGGCATTGCCTACACTGGAAGATGTTATCTGAGTACCAATACACATACAATAGTAGATATATGTGTATGTGTGTTGATTATGTAGATTAACTCTTTTAAACTCTTGTTTTTGTGTTTTGAGTTTCTACCAGCTGATGAAAAAACATTGAAATGCTAAGATATAATTAGGGATTTTTTCCTTTTACTCTTTTCAGAGTTAAACCTTTCATAGCATATATGGTTGATGTTGATTACTGTGTATGTAAACACTGAGGGGTTCCTGGAAGATTGCTTGGTATATCCTTATGCATTACATTGTAGGAATGAGCACATTACTCAGAAAATTCATGAGGAGAAACACAGTCTGTTTTACTTGCTCATTCATCACCTTTGTTGTTTCTTTCTGCCTGGTCTTCATATGTCCCATCTTTTAATATTTTTATTAATATTTAACCTTTCTTTATGGGTACTTGTGCTAACTGTAAATAGTTTGAAGTTTCTTTTATATGAAAATGTCTTTATCCCCTTCATTTCTAGATGATAGTTCTGTTAGATACAGCATCAGGGAATTTCGCACTGCATTTGAAAAATGCCCTGTAGCTTCTCTTTGACTTCCATTATTTGAGATGAAGCCTCTCAAATTTGTCTCCCTGTGAGAGAAATTTATCATTTCTTTTTGTTGACTTTCAAGAACTTTATTTACTTTGCCCAGAAATTTCATAGTAATGACTGTAGGCATACATTTCTTTAACTTTTTGCTATATGGATAGTTCTCAGCTTCTGTATCTAAGCATCTATGTGTTTAATCAAATTTGAAAGACAGTTTTTGGGTCAATCCTCTGGATGTTAGATTAAGTAATAAATAAATCAAGAAATGTCCACCATGCTGAGAATATGAACATTTGAATTGTGACACATGTTCTATTTATTTCAACTCATGAAGCTACCCATACATTTACAGCACTAAATTGCTCATCCATAATACACCCCTTGTTTATTTGTGTTCTGTCTAATGATCAGTTACATTACTTGGAAGACTTCATACTAGAATTTGTTAAGGAGGCTCTTTCAATATGGAATAAGAGATATATACACACCTCTTTTTTTTGTCACGACATACCTGGCTTTTCATAAATTTTTGTTCAACACAATATATTTTTTTAAAAACTTGGTTATTAAGAAGTAGAAAATAATTGATTCTTACACAGAATTTTGTTTTTTTAGTTTTTTGAGACAGGGTTTCTCTGTATAGCTCTGACTGTCCTGGAACTCACTCTGTAGACCAGGCTGGCCTCAAGCTCTGAAATCCGCCTGCCTCTGCCTCCCACGTGCTGGGATTAAAGGGGTGTTCCACCACTGCCCAGCTCTTACACAGAATTTAAGAATAGTTGGGTCCATTTGTAAAAACTAAAATAATAGTGGATAAGACTTAGACGGCTTGTCAGGAAAAAGCACTTGCTGCCAAGCCTAATGACCTAATTACTTGCACTAGGTAGATTTAGGTAGTTTTACCCCCTAAATCTACCTAGTGCAAAGAGGCAACTAACTTTCTAGCAAGTTGTCTTATGAGCTCCAGAACTCCTCCTCCATACATACAAATAAACAAACAATTAAAAATAGTACAAAAACTATAAACAATATAGAGACTGTCTCAGCAGCAATTTAGTTGCTGGTATGCAGAAAAGTCATCACTTCTCTCAGATGCTTCACTTTGTGCATGTTTCTAAATTCTGACTTACAGAAAGCATAGGAGGCTTTGTTGCTTGAACCCTATCACATTCAACGTATTTCCTCTTGATGACTTGGGCAGCACATTTTCTCTGGAAAAGCAAAATTGCACATATTGTTGTGATGGTGCCACTCCCCACCCCCTAAGTCCGTGAAAATGATTCCATCCACATTTAGCAATTGCTTTGGCCAGATGTCAGATTGTTAGAGGTTTTGAGCTGCTACATTTGTACCAGTAGTTATCAGGCAGTTGTGTCTGGATCAGTTATGTGGTTAAATAAATAGATTGTGGGATGTCTGGGCTGCCTGGGTCTTCTGAATGTCAATATCTTCTGATTCAAACTTTCAAGTAATTTATGTATCTTTTGCTGTTGTTGGTGCATTTCTGCTAAAGTCACTCTCATATAATCCTGTTCCATATAAGGTGGTGGGGAAGAAGCATGATGTTTTGAGGTGCTTCAGTAAAATACTAAGAATTGAAAGGTGATTGTGTTTTCAAATAAGTTTGTATATATATATATTTGTTATCATTTTCCTCCTTTCTGTATCATAAATACTTGCTACAAAACTATATACAACACTTAGTTTTAGGAAGAAGAAAGGATTTTAGTGGCAAAATTGTTCTAATATACCAGGAAACCACACCCCTATTTAGAACCATTAAACAAATTGAAAATGTGTCTTTATTGGAAATCAAAACTCAAGCAGTTAATAGCCACAGGCATCTCCCAGTGAGAGGTGCATTTTATTTCAATGGTGGCCACAAATGTGGACAGAAATCGCTCTGATTTATTGTGAGTAAGATAGAAATTTCTGATTACTATCCTGTCTCCGCATGAAACCAATCTCCTTAGAAAGACCATTTGAATCTGGGAAATAGAGGGCAAATGTAACTAGGAGTGGAGGTTAAAACTGTCGCTGTGAGTATGAAGTCATAAATTATGCAGCCTCAAAATTCATTATGTTGTTTTTGTCACCAATCTCCTGAGCTGTATTATAAAAAAAAAATAAAGAAAATGAGATTTTAAACACTGAAAGTTCTCCTAAAAGAAAATTGGGTTTATTGTAGCATTTCCTAAGGAGAGTGCCTCATTGCAAAATTTACTTTTTATACAATGAATTTTAGATGGTTACAGAAAAATAATAATAAAAGAAAAAACACTTGCTTTTTTTAATGTTTTCTTTAGATTGTAACTTGGTTCGCTTTCAAAGGATATTATTTTCCTTCCAATTATCAGAAATTATTCTGATTGTGGGCGGGAAACAACCTAATGAACCAAGAACATAGTGTTATTTTCAAAAAGTTTTAAATCCCACTGGATTTGTTCTTAGAAGAGTTAGTTGATACAGTTTCTTAAGGTGATTGTTTTATTTACATCCAATGCATTTGTATACAAAATATTCTTAAGGTGCTTTATACATTCATTCATTTATCTATGAAGTCTCAGGTGAACACACTTTAGTTAAAGTCAGTTTTCTTCCTGTGATCTGCAGCAAGATTTTTAAAGCTAAGAATTTCCGTTTTTTCATCTGAAGACATAGAGTTGTGATTCCTCAACTACAGACTTGCCGACTTTTGTAAAAGCAAGTCTTACTATGAGTTTGAACTTACATCTTTTTATTATTTCCTATATTCTTTGTTTACATTCCAAATGATTTCCCCTTTCCCTGTTCTCCCCTCCCCATAAGTCCCATAAGCCCTCTTCCCTCAGCCCATTCCCCAATCAACCACCTCCCACTTTTCTGTTCTGGTAATCCCCTTCATTGCTGCATCAAGCCTTTCCAGGACCAGAGCCCTCTCCTTTCTTCTTCTTGGAAATCATTTGAAATGTGAATTGTGTCTTGGGTATTCAGAACTTTTGGGCTAATATCCACTTATCAGTGACTGCATTCCATGTAGCTACCTCACTTTCCAGGACCAGAGCCCTCTCCTTTCTTCTTCTTGGAAATCATTTGAAATGTGAATTGTGTCTTGGGTATTCAGAACTTTTGGGCTAATATCCACTTATCAGTGACTGCATTCCATGGGCTACCTCACTTCGGGTGATATTTTTCCATTCCAACCATTTGCCTAAGAATTTCATGAATTCATTATTTTTAATTGCTAAGTAGATTTCCATTGTGTAAGTGTACCACATTTTCTATATCCATTCCTCCATTGAGGGACATCTGGAAGTTATTTTTAAACTCTGAAGGAACTGTCAAAAACAGGACGACATCCACAAGAAACAAAATGAGCAGTGCATGGAGATTCACACCTGTAATCCAGGTGTTACCTGGACTTCAAGACCACTCTTGGAGACGTAGTAGTACTAACCATCTTGGGCTATTGAGTGGGAATTCTGTCTCTCCCCACAAAGCAAAACCATACAAAGAAGCAAATAACTGGGCCTAATTTATCAGATTTTATTACCTTTTATCTTCATAAGATGAACACTCATATTTGGTTTTGTTTTGTTGTTGTGGTAATGGTGGTGGTATTGGTTTTGTGTGTGAGTGTGTATGTGTATGGGTGTGTGTGTGTGTGTGTGTGTATGCTCACAGTAACAATTTAAGGTTTGTTAGTCATGCTGTTATTACCTAGTTATGTCATTTTATGTTATGTATCACAAGAAATAATCTATATGCATAAAACTCTCACTGACCACTTGATGGTACCTCTAGGAAGCATAAGGGTAACTCCTTCAATCTCAACACCAGCATTGTCATGAGAATAGCAGGTTAAACATTCCTTGGGTGTAAACCAGAACAAACAAGCCTATCAGACTAAAATTCAACAGAGCTAGGAGTTTCCCATATTCACACCAGTCCAGAGGTTCTACCAATTCGCCAAAATGATCACTCAAGCACTCAGACCAATTTATACTTCAGGAAGTCAGAGCTTGATTTGATTTCTGGATTCATCACTAGTTTCAATTTGTACTCACAGCCACAGCTAGCATTAAAATGGATAAAAATTTTGTTTATAATAGTAACCCAAACCTCCATACAGAAAGCTTTCTACTTGTATTCATATTGCTCATAGCAACAAATCCATGATTCAAAAATAAAAATAAAAATTTATAAGTCATGCTGATAAGCAAGGAGAACATTCCAGAGATATAACAAAAGTATGAGAACAGGCCATCTTTGCTGCAAATATTGCTCTCTGAAGACAGAAAGGCATTTTTCCAAATTTCTCACAAGTCATACTGAACTTAGAAGAAGAAGAATTAAATGTCCAAATGATCAAGTTTTTATTTAGCAAACTGGGTGAGTTATGGCATATTACTTACAGAAACACATTCCCTGTTTTGTTGTTAATCTATTTTGGAAGTTTGCTTTTTAAAAATTATTATTATTATTATTATTATTATTATTATCTGTAAGTACACTGTACCTGTCTTCAGACACTTGAGAAGAGAGCATCAGAACTCATTACGGGTGGTTGTGAGCCACCATGTGGGTGCTGTGATTGAACCTCAGGACCTTCAGAAGAGCAATCAGTGCTCTTAACCGCTGAGCCATCTCTCCATTTCACATTTCCTGTTACTTTTAAAGATTCCAATATCAATGATTATATATTCATTTTAAGATTGCAAGAAAATGAGACTATATTAAAACATAAAGAGTAATTTATACTCTGTTATATAAACAAAATTATAAACCCAAAGAAAATAAAGAAATCATTAAAAATAACTGTATTTAAATGATAGACAAGAAACAGACAAGAAGGGTGGATACTAATGTTTATAACTTTAAGAAGAAAAAATGGAAAACACTTCAAAGCAATAAAACAATGTTTTGACAGAATTAATAAGCTATTTAATAGACTATTTAAAACTAGTAAAATAAATATTGATAAAATGGAAAACTTATAGACATGCCATGGATGAGCAAAATATACCAAATTTATAACCAGTGTGCAATGCTTACATTTTGAAAAAGAATGATCACAAGAAGTATATTGTGTTTATACATTGTAATGTTATTAACATAAATGCTTTGTAGGAAATGTGTTGAATAGAGATTAACCAGAAAAATAAGGAGTATAGAACAGAAAACATTTCTTTGTATGAATCCTTTCTTTAACTAATGGACTAATTTTAAACACATGTATATATGACATTGGTTTCTATAAAAAATGCTTTACACAACATAGAAACTTTTTTTTCCACTTCAGCATAACCTGATTGGAAAATTGAAATAAAGAAAACCTACCTATAGAAGAATTATTCTAACCTTAATGCATCTTTGAAAGGCTAGAATTAAAATGTTATAGAAAATATATGATTTTTTTCTCATTCTTTTTTTTATTCGATATAATTTATTTACATTTCAAATGATTTCCCCTTTTCTAGCCCCCCCCACTCCCCGAAAGTCCCGTAAGCCCCCTTCTCTTCCCCTGTCCTCCCTCCCACCCCTTCCCAGTTCCCCGTTCTGGTTTTGCCAAATACTGTTTCACTGAGTCTTTCCAGAACCAGGGACCACTCCTGCTTACTTCTTGTATCTCATTTGATGTGTGGATTATGTTTTGGGTATTCTAGTTTTCTAGGTTACTCCTTGATGGAGTAGTTATAGAAGGGGCTGAGGGAGTTGAGGGTGTTCACAGTCCTATGGAGGGAGCAACAATTTCAACAGGCCAGACCCCCTTGAGCTCCTGGGGACTGGATCACCAACTAAAGAGTACACATGGAGTGACCCACAGCATGAGGGGTGTGGCAGAGGATGGCCCTGTTGGATATCAGTGGCAGGAGAACCTCTTGGACCTGAGGGTGTTTAATTCCCCAGTGTACAAGAACACCAGGGCAGGAGGATAGAAGTGGGTAGGTGGGGAAGCACCCTCATAGAAGCAGGGGAAAGGGGGTAGAACAAGGGGTTTCCAAAAGGGGAGACCTGGAAAGGGGAAAACATTTGAAATGTAAATAAAGAAAATTTCCAATCAAAAAAGTTTTAACTAGTGGTATTTTATGTTTAGAGTTTCAGAGATTAGACAATTTCTGAAGAATTTTCTTCTAAAGTTGGTTATTTGATTAACTTTAAAATATCAACAAGACTGGCTTTTACTTTTAGTTCAATGCTTTGGGGCTATCAGAATGAGTGAGAAGTTTGAAATTTTTGATTACTCATAATAACTATAAATATAAGCACAGACAGTCCTACCTTGAGCCTTTATACAAAATCATGGACACCTAGCTTAACAGGAATAGAAAATGATTTATATAGCTGTTAGTTTACATTGTCAAAGATCTTTTCTGGATTATCCTTAAATTCAATGGGTTACTTTTTGTGATGGTTAATATTGCCAGCTTGACATGGTCTATAATTACCTAAGAAGCAAGCCTCCAGATATACTCACAAGGGATTATCTAGGTTAGATGAGGTTAGGCGGGAAAATCCATTGTAAGTGTGAGGAGCGCCATGTTATGCATTAAATCCTGGAGTAAGTTAAAGGAGGACAGCAAGCTGAAGGCTGTTAGCCCTCTCTGGGTTGTAGCTATACACACAATGAAGGCAGCACTCTCCTGCTCCCCATACCTTCCCCACCATGATGAAAGGTATCCCTGAAACAGTAAGTCAAAATTAGCCCTTCCCAAAGTTGCTCTTGTTAGATATTTAATCATAGCTACAAGGCAAGGAGCAAGTGCACAATTGCTCACCTATTCTCCACAAGAGAGTTGATGTATCATGTGTCATAATGAGCCTCCTCTGTTACCTGATTATACTGTACCTAAAGCCTAAAGCTGTGTTCACAGAGGCCCATGTTTTCACTGTTTATGTAGACATGTGTGTGCCTATCTCTGTGTGCCTGTGATTCCTTCAAGCCCATTAAGTGGAACATTGTTGATTAATAATGGAGTAAGTCTTGTATAGTTAATACTTATGATGGTGGTGAAGAAAGTTTTATACTAAAAAGAAATAGCCCCAGCTCTCATGATAGCATATAATATGAAAAGTAAAAGATCATGTACACACACTCATGCACACACACATAAAAATGATTATGAATATATGTTACATACAGCACTATCTAAAATGGAGAACAAGTAGACTGTTACTCATATACATACATATTTTAATATATAAATATACATTGTTTTACATATTAAATATTTCAAAGTGAGCTCATGCTAAATATTTGGTTGTGATGTTCTAGTTTGTATTTGCCAAGTAATATCTGATTTGTCCCGCACATATCAAATATGACATTATAACATTGTATTCTGATAAACTATTCTCAAGCAAGTTGATTTATTATTTCTGTACATTTTCCAAGACAATATAACACAGATTCAGAATGCAAGTTCTGACCCACTCCATCCAGGTTATGAAAATGCTAATCAGTTTCCTGACTTTTGTTTTTTATGTAGTATTTAATGTAGGTCTTGCTGGCCTTAAACTCACAGTGTCACTGAGGATGACCATGAACTTCTGATCCTCTTGCTTCCATCTATCTCTCAAGAACCATGGTAACAGGCTTGTGTCAATATGTCAAGTTTCATGAAGGGCTTGGGATTACTTTTTTTTTTTTATTCAATATATTCTTTATTTATATTTCAAATGATTTCCCCTTTCCTGGATCCCCCCTTCCCGAAAGTCCCATAAGCCCTTCTCCCTCCCCCTGTTCCCCAATCTACCCCTTCCTGCTTCTCCCCTACACTGCTGCACTCACTGATAAGTGGATATTAGCACAGAAGCTTGAAATACCCAGGAAACAATTCACATATCAAATGATGCCCAAGAAGAAGGAAGGAGAGGCCCCTGGTTCTAGAAAGGCTTAGTGCAACAGTGTAGGGCTTGGAATTTCTAAGCAAGATCTCTATCCACAAAAATGTCTCTTCAGCCCTTCTGTTATGTTAGTAAAGTTTTTAAATTGGTATTTTGGTATGTTCCATAGGATCATCATCCAGTCTGAGATCTGATAATCTATTGAAGTTGACATAGAAAAATTTGCTATAATAACACCAGTCAGGTTCACAGCCTTGGAGGAGACCTTATTATTGGAAGCAGAGGTTAAAAATGTGACTGCCCAGTTCTGCCATTTGAATGAGTTGTATAAAAAGAAAAAAAATAAAACTGCACTCCAAGACTTTGGGTTCCTCTTGGTATTCATCATCTTTGTCTTCTTGTATACTTCCTAGGATGAGATTGGTACTGAGCCTAGTGGTTAGACTCTGTAAGAAGACCTTTCTACCATCTGTTTATCAGCAGACCAGATGGCAGAGACTGAAGCTCCAGCATCAAGAGACTAGCTTCAAGGGTCAAAAAAAACTGCATCTCACAAAGACCTTCTGCTCATTCTCTAGCTACCTGATTCATTCATGGTCTGGATTGCTTTGTAGTCTTACTGAGGAGCATGCAAGAAAAGGCATAACAGTTAACTGGCTTGTACATCAGAGTTTTGACTCCAACTTTGTTAGCTTACTCAATAAAATGTCAAACTCTTCTAATAAATAGATTTAAATTGTACAGTTGCATGTTACTGTAATCAAGGGGAAATATTCTTAATGTTCAGTTGGGGAGGGGCAGTGGAAGGGACAAATACTCCATAGTCAACGTATTGTCTCTCTTCTTTTGAAATAAATTTTTGTCTTCACACCTTCAGCTTAGAAGCAACCTCTTTTCTACTTGGTGAGAAGTCAAGAATTGCAGAATTGTCTTATTGATAAGTGGTATATTTATTTTCTGGTATTTTACAAGCTGACAGTTATGTTATTTATCAAAAAAAGACAGAATATGGACCACCTTCTCCCATCATCTATTTTTAAGAAATTTCAGTAATGATACCACATTTTTATTTTTATTTTTTTTTTTTATTTTCTATATTCTTGTTTAGGTATGGGCCTTGAATTCCTATTCTTTGTTTACATATACAAATCCAAATGATTTTCCCTTGCCCGGTTCCCCTCTCCCCCTGAGTCCCATAAGTCCACTTCCCTCCACAAGTTCGCCAATCAACCCCCTCCCATACCTAAACATAGTAAAAGCAATATACAGCAAACAGTAGCCAACATCAAACTAAATGGAGAGAAACTTGAAGCAATCCCACTAAAATCAGGAACTAGACAAGGTTGCCCCCTCTCTCCATATCTTTTCAATATAGTACTTGAGGTACTAGCTAGAGGAATTAGACAACATAAGGAGGTGATAGGAATACAAATTGGAAAGTAAGAAGTCAAACTCTCACTATTTGCAGATAATATGATAGCATACTTAAGTGACACAAAAAAACTCCACCAGAGAACTCCGACAGTTGATAAAAAAAACTTCAGCAAAGTGACTGGTTATAAAGTCAACTCAAGCAAATCAGTAGTCTTCCTATACTCAAAGGATAAGCAGGTTGAGAAGAAAATTAGGGAAATGACAGCCTTCACAATAGCCATAAACAATATAAAGTATATTAGTGTGACTCTAAACAAACAAGTGAAAGATCTGTATGACAAGAACTTCAGGTCTCTGAAAAAGGAAATTGAAGAAGACCTCAGAAAATGGAAAAGTCTTCCATGCTCATGGATTGACAGGATTAATATAGTTAAAATGGCCATCTTACTAAAAGCAATATACAGATTCAACACAATCCCCATCAAAATCCCAACTCAGTTCTTCATAGAGTTAGAAAGAGCAATTCTCAAATTCATCTGAAATAACAAAAAAAAAACAGGATAGCTAAAACTATTCTCAATGTAAAAGAACTTCTGGGGGAATCAGTATCCCGGACCTCAAGCAGTACTACAGAGCAATAGTGTTAAAAACTGCATGGTATTGGTACATACCATGTAGCAATGTTATGTCACAGACAGCTGGATCAATGGAATAGGATTGAAGACCCAGAAATGAACCCACACACCTATGGTCACTTGATCTTCAGCAAAGGAGTTGAAAACATCCAGTGGACCCCACAGTTTTATGGAGGATAATCATAACATTTTTCACTGCTGTGGACCCTCCACAGCCAACTCCCCACATGGGATTGATGTAACTCTTTATTTAGTGGGAGGAGGAACTTGAGATTGTCACTATTACAGAGTACTAATCTGTTTTATTAAATACCTGATCACTATAAATGCAGATAATCTTCCTTATAAAATATAAAGATGACAAAATATGAATAAATATAGCTACTTATTATCTTCCAAATAGTATATTTTCTAAAATTAAGCAATCCAGAGCAATAACAACGATGATATCAATAACCACAATTGCTATTTACAAGTCTTCTGCTAGACTCTGTAATAGATTGCTTATGTTATTTCCTTTGTTCAACTCTATGTTGAGGCTTAGAATAGTTAAGTCAATAGTCTAAGCATGCAGAGAGTCAGGGTGACATAGAACACTATATGAGTACACTTTCCATTTCATGTATTGTTGAGTTTTTATATAAAATGTGCCTGTACACACATACATACATGCATAAATACACACAAATTATCTAGCAATTAACCAATAGCTATGCAGGCAAGAGACTCATATATGTCTACTTATTTAAATGTTTGAGTTTAAACAATGTTATAGCATAGCATACTTTTTTTTTTGGTTAGTTTTGTTTTGGGGCTTTATTTGTGTGTGTGTGTGTGTGTGTGTGTGTGTGTGTGTGTGTAGCCATCAAGGATACTAAGAAACTAACGCAATTGAAGATCTCCTGAGAGGTATTCCTCACAGTTCCTTAGAATACTGTTGAAGAAAACTCAGATACTTTTGAGAGGGTTGTTTTAGGAAAAAGTTAAAATACATGTGGATGATTTGATTTCTAGCTCTGGGAGGGTATAGTACACCTGAAGTGTGAAATTATATGACTATCGGTTTCTACAGCAAGAGTTGTTAATGCAAGGTCTGTGGATAGAATAGAGACATTCAACTGTAAATGAAAAGAACCACAGTCATGTCATTTTACTACTCATCCTCAGTTGAGACTTTACATTACTTTCTTTAAAATTATGACCAAGCAATCTTATATGATCAGACATTCATGAAAACATTGTCACTAATAAAACCCAGAGTCTTATATCTTTACTTTGTTATATTTTCATTACAGTTGTATAAATATCTGTAATATTAATCTAATCACTTTGCTGGAATTAGTATTCTTATGATAAACAAGATGGGTCAGGTTAACTCTGGAAATCAGTCTGGCGGTTCCTCCGAAAACTGGGCACCTCACTTCCAGAAGATCCTGCTATACCACTCCTGGGCATATATCCAGAGGATTCCCCACCATGTAATAAGGATACATGCTCTACTATGTTCATAGCAGCCCTATTTATAATTGCCAGATGCTGGAAAGAACCCAGGTATCCCTCAACAGAAGAGTGGATGCAAAAAATGTGGTATATCTACACAATGGAGTACTATTCAGCCATTAGAAACAATGAATTCATGAAATTCTTAGGCAAATGGATGGAGCTAGAGAACATCATACTAAGTGAGGTAACCCAGACTCAAAAGGTGAATCATGGTATGCACTCACTAATAAGTGGTTATTAACCTAGAAAACTGGAATACCCAAAACATAATCCACACATCAAATGAGATACAAGAAGAAAGGAGGAGTGGCCCCTGGTTCTGGAAAGACTCAGTGAAACAGTATTCGGCAAAACCAGAACGGGGAAGTGGGAAGGGGTGGGAGGGAGGACAGGGGAAAAGAAGGGGGCTTACGGGACTTTCGGGGAGTAGGGGGGCTAGAAAAGGGGAAATCATTTGAAATGTAAATAAATTATATCGAATAAAAAAAAACAAACAAACAAACAAAAAACCAGAACCGGGAAGTGGGAAGGGATGGGTGGGAGAACAGAGGGAGGGAAGGGGGCTTATGTGACTTTCGGGGAGTGGGGAACCAGAAAAGGGGAAATCATTTGAAATGTAAATAAAAAAATATATCAAATAAAATTTAAAAAAAAAAGATTGGTCAGGTTATAGAATATTTCAGTTTTAAAATTATAAGTATGATAGGTAAACACAATACAAATTTTCTTATTTTATATTTTGATCAATATATTTTATAATTCATTTCTATAGTAATCCTGGATATTGTATTATATATAGTTAAAAATATCCTAAGATGTCCTTAGACTTAATCAAACTTCTTATAGGGTCCAGGACAGAGTGAGAGGCTATCTCATACAGTGGATTTTCTATTGATTGAACAAAAACACTAGTGTTTTTAATGGGGAAGGGGCCAACAGAATACTCACAGAGTGTGTTGTCACATTCAATATTACTGCTTATGTACTATGGATGCTTTCCATACCTGAGACAATAGTCTGTAGCTACCATGTGTATTTAATATTCTAACACTTTCAGGACACTTTTCAATTTTGATATAGTTTTGAAGGAAAAGATATGCAATAGAGCAGTGGTTTTCAATCTCTGGTTCACATTTCTTCTGAAGGTCCAACAACCCTTTCACTGGGCTTGCCTAAAGACTATCTGAAAATACAGATTTTATATTATAATTCATGAAAATAGTAAAATTATAGTTATGAAGTAGCCTGGAAGGACTGGGAGGTGAATGGACTCAGGGTGTATTATGTGAAATTTCTAAATTATTGATAAAAATATAATGCTAATAAACAAATAACTAAAGGCAAAACTGTGAAAATATACACAAGAAAAATAAGATTTGCACCTTAATTTCAATGTCTATTGTTGTAATACACACCATCACCAAAAAAGATTTGGGAAAGAAAGGGTTTATGTAGCTTACACTTGCATCACATAGTCCACCACTGATGGAAGGCAGGTCACAGCATAGCCACATCCAGGAAGCTGAAGGAAGCAGAAGCCATGGAGAAACAGTGCTTACTGACTTCCTCCCATGGCTTAGTCAGATCTCTTACTTACACCATCCAGAACACCTATCCAGCAGTAGTACCAGGTACAGGTACTACTCAATCAATCAATCAATCAATCAATCAATGAATCAGTAAATCAATCAATCAATCAATCATTAATCAAGGCAATATCCCATAATCATGCACACAGGTTAACCTAACTTTCACAATTAGAAGTATGTCTTCCAAGATATGTCTAGGCTTGTGTCAAGTTGGAAAGAAAAAAAATAACCAGCACAGATTAGAGAGAAAGATAAATTATTGATTGTTGAATACTGATTACGTTTTGAAAGTTGACGGCTATCTCACCCTTTCCCAAGCTGAGAGAACACTGCCGAAGATGGGGTGCAGATAATGTAGGAAGCAGAGTGTAGGAGAGATGTTCAGCAGTAATGTGTCTTCTGGACATGACAAAGTCATTGCACTAATGAACTGACTGCCTCTGTGACTGAATGCACACAACCTGTACAATAGGTCAATCAGCATCACATCACATGAGAGGAGGGGTCCATAAGGTCCTAGTTCACAGTAAAATGTTGTTTGGGGGAGTTGACAGTTTCATCAGTGATACAGCACTCATAAATTACCCTTACCTCCTGAAAATAACCTCCTGCTCACACTCCTGAAAGCTATTCAATTAAACTTAGAGGCTTACACACAAGAGAGGGAGCATGGAGCAGGGCTTTTGGGAAACAAGAGTTTCCATGGGAGAGAGAGGGTGTTTAGGGAGGAGAAGGAGAGTTTAAAACCACTCAATTTCATCACTTAAATGTTTCCCAGGAAAAAAAGTGTAAAGATTACATACAGGTGAACATGTTCCTCTCGTGGTCCAAGGTTGATAGGAAGATGTTTCCTACAATCAATTAGCCATTGAGCACTGATCTTTGTTTCTTCTTGAATTCATACTGTATATACCACACTAAGATTTCTATACATTTTGCCACTTAATTTAATTGCATTAGTTTATATTTCAAATAACTGAAAATTTTCTGAATTAAGAAAAACTGGCATGGTGAATCCATTAATAACAATATTAATTTGGTATGGACTGATTGGAATAACTTAATACAATTTCAGAATTCATGAAACATTTTTGTAATATGCTGGTTTTAAAAACCACTGTACGGTTTTCATGATGTCTAAAGTTTTAAATATGTTTTTTTCTATTCAAAGCCCCTAAAGAAGACAACGTATCTGTTGAACTTGATGCACCTCTAATTTCCATGCAGAAAACAAACAACTTTCAATAAATTCTGTGATAGAGATTGAGTTTAATATGCTTCCTTGTTTGAATGGGAAAAAGTCCACTAACTGCAATGTTTAAAGCCTTTAAGAAATATTTTTCAATGAGTATTTATAGTGAAATGAAAGAGTATTACTGCTCCAAGTAGCTCCATTTCAATTTATGAGCAATAATAAATCAATCGTTAAAATGGAAACTATGCATGAAATAAATCAAGACACAAGAACTGTGAAGAAGTGTGACAGTGATTCAAGTCAGCTTTGGAATAATCCTCGAAAGCCCAGCACTTATTGTTTATGCGATTCTTGTTTCTTACAGCCTTGTTTTGAGCCTCTCTAATTATGCCATAGTTGAATCACAATTAATATGTAAATAGAAACATAACACCAGGTTTATCCCACGTAGCTATCTGTTCCTGCAAATATCCTTCTCAGTCCTCCCTTTGGAAGGTCCCTTGAGCTGCTTATGCCTCACAGTTTTCTTTTCTTTCAGCTTTAGAAATCTGGTTGCTACTTTGTGCTTTTGCTATAAGCTGTTTGCAAAGCTTTAACATCTGGGGAAACAAGGTTTCCGTGTGGCCTTCCTGTTCTCTTCACTCAGTGGCTCTCAGATGGGATTGAAGTTTAAATATTATTTTGCTGTTGTCTTTGCTCTTCATAATTATAGTTACAAAGTTAATTATTTTACGAAAAGCATGGGTGAGACCCACATTCTAAGGCTTTAAATGACATTTACGGATCATACCTGCATTACACAATGAACGGCATGTGAACTGGTGAATGTGCTTAATGCTATATTTGATTCTTTGCTTTTCTGATCATTTTCTGAATTTAGAAATATTTAAACTAAAATATGGTTTTCTGGTTTGGGCATCATGAGAATATGCTAGATAGAACTGTAGCATAGTAGAAAGTCCAAGAAATTGTACTTTCAGTCAAAAGAGGGAAACTGGTCATAGAATGTGTGATATCTGAAATTATAAATAATAGTAATTCAATAACATAGTTCTTTTCTAGGAGCATAACAACCCTGCACCACTTTGTCAGACTGACTATACTACCTGGCAGACAATTTGGTCACTTTTCCAACAGTGACAGCATGACTAACATCATCAACTTTGGCTTGGGTGATTTATTTGGACTAATGATTTCATAATCTTAAGTCTATGATTACAAAGCTTCCTTGCTTTGAGGCTATCAGGAGGCTTAAAATCATGGTTGGAAGTTCACACTAAAGTTGTTTCCCACAATGTTATGAGGTACAGAATAAAAGCCGGACCCAGTATCTCATTCAAGCATGCCCACTCATCCCACTTCAGGCCTTACCACTGAAGGCTAAATTAACTCCCAACAGCCATGGTATAAATACATAGTCTTTAATACATTTCTGATCCAAACGATAATAGCACATTTTCATACCATAAGGCAACTGTGATGCCCAAGAACAAGAATCAGTCTCAGGACCAATTAGAAATAAATCATGAGCAGAGTTATTAGTTATTGGGAGTTGTTTTGCAGAATGTAGGTGATACAAATATGAGAACATATCCTTCACCTCCTAGGGAAGGTGATGAACCTCATGGTTCACTGCAGTGTTTACCTTAGTTGCATGAGGTCATCTGTTACTTCCAGAGAGAACACAGAACAGAGAGAACAAATAGAAAGGCAAAGTTCAGAAACACTCATGTCAATTGGGGTGCTCTGTTTCAGTCTCTATATATTCCCTTTTTTCTTTCGTTTTCCTAGAAGTTATTTGAGCTATACCATTCTACTTACAAACAGTTCCCTATTTAACTTTCTCTTCATCAATGGAAATCAAAACTCAGCTAAAAAAATGACTGAGTTGACCATCTATTTAGGAATGATGATTTGAACCATTATGTGTTTCCTGTAGATCTAAAACAATTGTCTTTTCCTAGTGACTAGAACTTGAAACTAAATGGATGTACTTCAGAAATAGAAGAGAACGTCACTAAGAAGGGTTCTGTTTCATGTGTTTAAAGCAATGCATTTTCTACAACATAAACTAGACAATGTTTTGTTGATGTGTAAACCATAGATCTTGAGTTATGAAGGCAGAATTTACTAGTTTTCTACATGATTTTCATGTTTCTTTGGGAAAAATATACTATATATATATTTTTTTAGTCTTGATTTTATCTTTTTTTTCCTTTTCTTTTTTTTATTCGATATAATTTATTTACATTTCAAATGATTTCCCCTTTTCTAGCCCCCCCACTCCCCGAAAGTCCCGTAGGCCCCCTTCTCTTCCCCTGTCCTCCCACCCACCCCTTCCCACTTCCCCGTTCTGGTTTTGCTGAATACTGTTTCACTGAGTCTTTCCAGAACCAGGGGCCACTCCTCCTTTCTTCTTGTACCTCATTTGATGTGTGGATTATGTTATGGGTATTCTATTTTTCTAGGTTAATATCCACTTATTAGTGAGTGCATACCATGATTCACCTTTTGAGTCTGGGTTACCTCACTTAGTATGATAGTCTCTAGCTCCATCCATTTGCCTAAGAATTTCATGAATTCATTGTTTCTGATGGCTGAATAGTACTCCATTGTGTATATATACCACATTTTTTGCATCCACTCTTCTGTTGAGGGATACCTGGGTTCTTTCCAGCATCTGGCAATTATAAATAGGGCTGCTATGAACATAGTAGAACATGTATCCTTATTACATGGTGGGGAGTCTTCTGGGTATATGCCCAGGAGTGGTATAGCAGGATCTTCTGGAAGTGAGGTGCCCAGTTTTCGGAGGAACCGCCAGACTGATTTCCAGAGTGGTTGTACCAATTTGCAACCCCACCAGCAGTGGAGGAGTGTTCCTCTTTCTCCACACCCTCTCCAACACCTGCTGTCTCCTGAATTTTTAATCTTAGCCATTCTGACTGGTGTAAGATGAAATCTTAGGGTTGTTTTGATTTGCATTTCCCTAATGACTAATGAAGTTGAACATTTTTTAAGATGCTTCTCCGCCATCCGAAGTTCTTCAGGTGTGAATTCTTTGTTTAACTCTGTACCCCATTTTTTAATAGGGTTGTTTGGTTTTCTGGAGTCTAACTTCTTGAGTTCTTTATATATATTGGATATTAGCCCTCTATCTGATGTAGGATTGGTGAAGATCTTTTCCCAATTTGTTGGTTGCCGATTTGTCCTCTTGATGGTGTCCTTTGCCTTACAGAAACTTTGTAATTGTATGAGGTCACATTTGTCAATTCTTGCTCTTAGAGCATACGCTATTGGTGTTCTGTTCAGAAACTTTCTCCCTGTACCGATGTCCTCAAGGGTCTTCCCCAGTTTCTTTTCTATTAGCTTCAGAGTGTCTGGCTTTATGTGGAGGTCCTTGATCCATTTGGATTTGAGCTTAGTACAAGGAGACAAGGATGGATCAATTCGCATTCTTCTGCATGCTGACCTCCAGTTGAACCAGCACCATTTGTTGAAAAGGCTATCTTTTTTCCATTGGATGTTTTCCGCCCCTTTGTCTAGGATCAAGTGGCCATAGGTGTGTGGGTTCATTTCTGGATCTTCAATCCTGTTCCATTGATCCTCCTGCCTGTCACTGTACCAATACCATGCAGTTTTTAACACTATTGCTCTGTAGTATTGCTTGAGGTCAGGGATACTGATTCCCCCAGATTTTCTTTTGTTGCTGAGAATAGTTTTAGCTATCCTGGGTTTTTTGTTGTTCCAGATGAATTTGATAATTGCTCTTTCTAACTCTGTGAAGAATTGAGTTGGGATTTTGATGGGTATTGCATTGAATCTGTATAGTGCTTTAGGCAAAATGGCCATTTTAACTATATTGATTCTACCGATCCATGAGCATGGGAGGTTTTCCCATTTTTTGAGGTCTTCTTCCATTTCCTTCTTCAGAGTCTTGAAGTTCTTGTCATACAGATCTTTCACATGTTTGGTAAGAGTCACCCCAAGATACTTTATACTGTTTGTGGCTATTGTGAAGGGGGTCATTTCCCTAATTTCTTTCTCAGCCTGCTTATCCTTTGAGTATAGGAAGGCCACTGATTTGCTTGAGTTGATTTTATAACCTGCCACTTTGCTGAAGTTGTTTATCAGCTGTAGGAGCTCTCTAGTGGAGTTCTTTGGGTCACTTAGGTAGACGATCATGTCGTCTACAAATAATGATAGTTTGACTTCTTCCTTTCCAATTCGTATCCCTTTGACCTCCTTATGTTGTCGAATTGCCCGAGCTAGTACCTCAAGTACAATATTGAAAAGATAAGTAGAAAGGGGGCAGCCTTCTCTGGTCCCTGATTTCAGTGGGATTGCTTCAAGTTTCTCTCCATTTAGGTTGATGCTGGCTACCGGTTTGCTGTATATTGCTTTTACTATGTTTAGGTATGGGCCTTGAATTCTTGTTCTCTCCAAGACTTTAAGCATGAAGGGTTGCTGAATTTTGTCAAATGCTTTTTCAGCATCCAATGAAATGACCATGTGGTTTTGTTCTTTGACTTTGTTTATGTAGTGGATTGTATTGATGGATTTCCGTATATTGAACCAACCCTGCATTCCCGGGATAAAGCCTACTTGATCATGGTGGATGATCGTTTTGATGTGTTCTTCGATTCGGTTGGCAAGAATTTTATTGAGTATTTTTGCATTGATGTTCATAAGGGAAATTGGTCTGAAGTTCTCTTTCTTTGTTGGATCTTTGTGTGGCTTTGGTATCAGCGTAATTGTGGCTTCGTAGAAGGAATTGGGTAGTGTTCCTTCTGTTTCTATTTTGTGGAATAGTTTGAAGAGTATTGGTGTTAACTCTTCTTTGAAGGTCTGGTAGAATTCTGCACTGAAGCCATCTGGTCCTGTGCTTTTTTTGGTTGGAAGACTTTCTATGACTCCTTCTATTTCTTTAGGCATTATGGGACTGTTTAGATGGTCTAGTTGGTCTTGATTTAATTTTGGTATTTGGTATCTGTCAAGGAAATTGTCCATTTCCTCCAGATTCTCCAGTTGTGTTGAGTACAGGCTCTTGTAGTAGGATCTGATGATTTTTTGGATTTCCTCAGTTTCCGTTGTTATATCTCCCTTTTCATTTCTAAGTTTGTTAATTTGGATACTTTCTCTGTGCCCTTTGGTCAGTCTGGCTAAGGGTTTATCTATCTTGTTGATTTTCTCAAAGAACCAGCTCCTGGTTTTGTTGATTTTTTGTATGGTTCTCTTTGTTTCTACTTGATTGATTTCGGCCCTGAGTTTGATGATTTCCTGCCTTTTACTCCTCCTGGGAGAAATAGCTTCTTTTTGTTCTAGGGCTTTCAGGTGTGTTATTAAGCTGGTAATGTATGCTCTCTCCATTTTCTTTTTGGAGGCACTCAGGGCTATGAGTTTTCCTCTTAGCACTGCTTTCATTGTGTCCCATAGATTTGGGTATGTTGTGTTTTCATTTTCATTGTGTTCTAAAAAGTCTTTAATTTCTTTCTTTATTTCTTCCTTGACCAAGGTATCATTGAGTAGAGTATTGATTTGAGACAGTACATTATCTCGGGATGATTTACAAAATAGGCTGATTTTATGAGATGTAAGGAGAACCTGAAAATAGAAATCATGTCGAAGTTTTTTTAAATACAGCTAAATGAATTTCTACTCTTTTTGAAATACACAACCTTTCTTTCTCCTATGTCTTTGTTTGCGTGTAAATTTCTCTGTCTCCCCTTCTCTTTCTGTCATCTTTCTCTGTATGTCTCTGTGTATTCTCACACTGATTCTCTGTCCCTCTCTGTCTCTCTGACTCTGCCTATCTCTGACTCTCTCTGTCTCTGTCTGTCTGTCTCTGACTCTTTCTCTCTCTCTCTCTCTCTCTCTCTCTCTCTCTCTCTCTCTCTCTCTCTTTCTCTCTCCCAAATTATTTCTCTTTCTATATTTCTATTTCTCTTGTACATAGGAATTCAAATCTGATGAATGGAGCTCCAGCAGTCATTTCCAAGCTATAAAAAAAGAGTCCACAACAGCCATAATATATTTTTTATGAGTGGCTTAACCTAGAAAGTTTTCAATTCTCTACTCTTGTTATTGTCATCACATTAAATCATTCATGTTATTCAGTGTAATTAAGTTTAGATACTATTTTAAATTGTAAAACAAGGAAGTCCCTACCATCTGCACCCAAAGATACTTTTTGTACCACAGAGGCATTCCATATGTATATGTGTAAGAATTTAAAAAAGAAAAAGTAAATATGGTAGATGGATATTTTCATCAAGAGAACAAACACTTAAATCTTCTTAAATCACTTTCCTATAAAGACAATAGATCACACTAATAAAAAGAATAGAAGAACTATTTCCAGTATTAATGAAGAAAATTCCAGGAAAGCTGGGTGAAGTAGACCAAGAGCAGAAATGGAAAGGAGGATGGCACAAATGGCAAACACCAAAAGTAATGAGCCACTTGCTAAGGGGCTGACACAGATAGGTGCTGGCACTGCTATAATTACAAAGTTAAAATGACAAAAAAAATTGAGTCTTTAAGTATTGAACCTGATCCACTTTAACTTGAGCATTGTGCATGGTGATAAATATGGATCTATTTTTATTTTTCTACATACAGACTGCCAGTTAGACCAGCACCATTTATTGAAGATCCTACCTTTTCCCCATTTTATAATTTTGGCTTGTTTGTCAAAGATCAAGTGTCCCTAGGTGTGTGGGTTTATTTCTGGATCTTCAATTCTATTCTACTGATATATTTGACTGTCCTTGTACCAAAACCATGCTTTTTTGTTTTTTTAATCACCATTCCTCTGTAGTATACTTGAGATCAGGAATGTTGATTCCCCCAGAAGTTTTTATTGTTTTTACTTTCCTGGGGTTTTTTGTTTTGCCATATGAAATTGAGAATTGCTTTTCCCATGCCTGTGAACAAATATGCCAGATTTTTGATGAGGATTGCATTGAACCTGTAGATTGCTTTTGGCAAGATGTCCATTATGTTTTTACTATGATAATACTATGAATCCATGATCATGGGAGAGTGTTCCATCTTCTGAGGCCTTCTTCAATTTCTTTCTTGAAAGACTTGGAGTTCTTGTTATATAGATCTTCACTTGTTAACTTAGAGTTACATGAAGATATTTTATATTATTGGTGATTATTTTGGACCTCAACAGAAAACCAGATGCATTGAATCAAATGAAAGAGAAAGTGGGAACAAGACATCAACTCATTGTTGTGGGGTAGGAAGATTTTCTAAACAGAATTTCAGTGGCTCAGGCTATAAGATAAGCAGTTGTTAAATGGGACCTCTTGAAACTAAAAAGCTTCTGTAAGGCAAAAGACACAGTCAGTTAGGAGAAATCGGCAACCTAGAAATTGGGAAAATATCATCACTAACCCCACATCTGATAGTGGACTAATATCCAAAGTATATAAAGAAGTCAAGAAGCTAGCCTTCAAAAAAATGAATCAATTTTAAAAAGGGGCACAGAGCTAATCAGAGAGATCACAACACATCAATCTGGAGTGGCCGAGAACCACTCAAAGAAATGTTCAAAATCCTTAGTCATCAGGGAAAGGCAAATGCAAATTACCCTGAGATTACATCTTACACCAACCAAAATGGCTAAGATCAAAAACTCAGGCCACACCACATGCTGGCAAGAATGTGGAGCAAAAGGAACACTACTCCATTGCTGGTAGGATTTCAAGCTAGTACAACCACTCTGGAAATCAATCTGGCAGTTCCTGAGAAAATTGGAAATATATCTATCTACCTGAAGACCCAGTTATACCACTTTTGTGCATATACCCAAAACATTCCCTACCATTTTGCTTTACTATGTTCATAGTGTCCTTGCTTGTAATAGCCAAAAGCTAGAAACAACTGAGGTGTCCATCAAAGAATGGATACAGAAAATGTGCTACATTTACACAATGGAGTGCTATTCAACTATTAAGAACAAGGACATTATGAGTTTTACAAGCAAATGGGTACAACTAGAAAATATCATTCTGAATGAAGTTAATCAGATCCAAGTGGACATGCATTGTATGTACTCATTAATATATGAATATTAGCCAAAAAATATACAGAATACCCAGGATACAATCCACAGAACTCAAGAAGGAAAACAAGTAGAAGAATCTGAGTAAGGATGCTTCAATTCCACATACAAGGGGGAAGAAAGCTATTACTGGAGGCAGATGGAGGGAGGGACCTGGGTAAGAGATGGGAGGAGGAGGGAAAACAGGGAACAGGATCAGGTCTGCAAAGTAGGGCAGGAGAGAAGCCCAGAGGGTCAGCAGAATGAATGGAAATACACATTCTTGGAGAGAGGTAGGAGGACACTCTAGAAAGAACCAGAGATCCAGGAGGTGAGAGACTTTCTGGGCTCAGTGGTAGTGACCTTAGATGAAATGCCCACCAAAGGGGAGAGGGAACTTGAAAAATCCACCTCTAGAAGATACACAGGGCTTCTAGTGGAAGAACAGAATTGCCAACCCATAGTCAAAATTTCTGATCTAGAATTGTTCCTGTCTAAAAGAAATGCAGGGATGAAAATGGAAAAGAGACTGAGGGAAAGGTGGTTCAGTGTCTGGCTTATCTTGGAATCCTGCTCATGTAGGGGCCCTAAGCCTGGCTACCATCACTGATACTATGATGTGCTTACAGACTGGAGCTTAGCATGACTGTCCTCTGAGAGGCCCTACCATTATTTGACTGAGACGGATGCAGATTCTTACAGCCAAGCATTAGACTGGCGTCTATGGTTGATAGAGGGGAAGGGTGAAAAAGCTGAAAAGGAGGGCAATCCCATAGGAAGACCATCAATTTCAACTAACCTGGAGCTCTGGGATCTCCCAGATACTGAGCTACCAACCTGACAGCAAACACAAACTGGTCTGAACCACCCCCCACACATACACACACTTATATATAGCAGAGGACTGCCTGGTCTGGCCTCAGGGGGAAGAGGGGAAGGCCCCTGGGTAGGAAGGAGATCTAGTGGGGAAGGCGCATCTTCTCAGAGACAGGGAGAGGAAGAAGAAGGAGATGAGGAACTGTAGGAGGAGTGACCAGGATGGGGAATAGTTGCTGGATTGTAAGTAAGTAAAATGATTGATGATGATGATGATGATGATGATGATGGTGATGGTTGTGGTGATGATGATGATGATGATGATGAAGAAGAAGAAAATTGAAACAAAATGAACAATGAAAAAAAGCATTGAATCTGAGCTTCAAATGAATATTATTATATATAGTTATATAAACTATCAAATTCTTGGAGTGGGTAGCTTTAGTTAAATTAAAAGCAACATTCCCAAATATGGCAATAATGAATGATGCAAGAGTGTATTGGAGACAGAGTGACTAAAAACTGAATAACACTGGTACCTGGAGCAATGACTTAGTGGTTAAGAACACTTGATCTCACCAAGGACTCAGGTTCAGTTCCAGCACCTAGATAGAAGCTTGTTAGCCTTTCTAGCTAAAGTTCTAGGGTATCTGTTCTTTTTCTCTGACCTCTATGAGTACTATTCATGCATATAGTGAAAAGATATACACAAATATCCATATATGTAAAATAGAATAAATAAAATATAAAAACTCTTTATATGTACTAACTATACAACATAATCTTTGAATGTAAAAACATAAATGTTTTAGAAGATCACAAAACACATATTTCATTTGATTTTAGAACCAAGAATTTCTACCATATCCTATAAATCTTATAAATTTCAATTGGATATTCATAAGTGCCATGTGTACATAGTTAATACAAACAAATTAATAATATTAATCATCAGATGACTTTAAATATAGAAATGATTATCTACATTGTGTATAAATTATTGAAGTTCAACTTTTAAGTATTGCTACCTTCAAAATATAGTGATCTCAAAAACTATTTAACCACATAGAAGTTATGTATTATAGTTTATTAATTCTGGATATCATCAGTTTTTGATTTTCAGTCATTCTAGTCTAACACAAAACCACCCCCATCCCCTGACACACATACCAGTGACTCTGAGGATGACTTAATATTAACCTCTGTTTAAACAAAAATATGAGCTAAAAATTTGAAATTTTCAGATTGGCATCTCAGTAAGATGGCAGAACCAAAATCCTGGTAGGGACTGTCATGAAAACAGTCAACAGTAGATGCATGCTTACCTGCATGGTCTATGGCTTTGCTTAGCAGGATGGGCTGTGCTTTTGTTGTTTTTGTTTTGTTTTGTTTGTCGTTGTTTGTTTTGTTTTGTTTTTATTCAATATATTCTTTATTTACATTTCAAGTGATTTTCCCTTTCCTGGATCCCCCTCCCTGAAAGTCCCATAAGCCCTTTCCCTCCGCTTGTTCCCCAATCCAACCCTTCCCAATTCCCTGTCCAAGTATTCCCCGACACTTCTGCACTGAGCTTTTCCAGGACTAGGGGGCACTCCTTCCTTCTTCTTGGGCATCATTTGATATGTGCATTGTGTCTTGGGTATTCTAAACTTCTAGGCTAATAACCATTTATCAGTGAGTGCATACCATGAGTGTTCTTTTGAGATTGGGTTACCTCACTTAGGACTATGTTCTCCAGTTCCATCCATTTGTCTAAGAATTTCATGAATTCATTGTTTCTAATTGCTGACTAGCACTCCATTATGTATATATACCACATTTTCTGTATCCATTCCTCCATTGAGGGGTATCTGGGTTCTTTCCAGCTTCTGGCTATTATAAATAGGGCTGCTATGAACACAGTGGAGTATGTATCCTTATAACATGCTGGGGAATCCTCTGGGTATATGCCCAGGAACGGTATACCGAGGTCCTCTGGAAGTATCATTCCCAGTTTTCTGAGGAATCACCAGACTGACTTCCAGAGTCAGTCCAACATACCAACTTACAACCCCACCAGCAGTGGAGAAGTGTTCCTCTTTCTCCACATCCTCCTCAGCACCAGTTTTTTTTCCTGACTTTTTGATCTTAGCCATTCACACTGGTGTGAGGTGAAATCTCAGGGTTGTTTTGATTTGCATTTCCCTGATGACTAAGGATGTTGAACATTTCTTTAGGTGCTTCTCAGACATTCAATATTCCTCAGGTGAAAATTCTTTGTTTAGCTCTGTACCCCATTTATAAGAGGGATATTTGGCTCTCTGGGGTTTACCTTCTTGAGTTCTTTGTATATCTTGGATATAAGCCCTCTGTCGGACGGAGTGTTGGTAAAGATTTTTTCCCAATTTGTTGGTTGCCATTTTGTCCTTTTGACAATATCCTTTGGCTTACAGAAACTTTGTAGTATTATGAGGTCCCATTTGTCAATTCTTGATCTTAGAGCATAAGGTATTGGTGTTCTGTTGAGGAGATTTTCCCCTATTCCCATGTCCTCAAGGATCTTCCCCAGTTTCTTTTCTTTTCTTTTTTTATTATTATTCGATATAATTTATTTACATTTCAAATGATTTCCCCTTTTCTAGCTCCCCCACTCCCCGAAAGTCCCGCAAGCCCCCTTCTCTTCCCCTGTCCTCCCACCCACCCCTTCCCACTTCCCCGTTCTGGTTTTGCTGAATACTGTTTCACTGAGTCTTTCCAGAACCAGGGGCCACTCCTCCTTTTTTCTTGTACCTCATTTGATGTGTGGATTATGTTTTGGGTATTCCAGTTTTCTAGGTTAATATCCACTTATTAGTGAGTGCATACCATGATTCACCTTTTGAGTCCCCAGTTTCTTTTCTATTAGTTTCAGTGTGTCTAGTTTTATGTAGAGGTTCTTGATTGACTTGGAGTTGAGCTTAGTACAAGGAAAATAGATCAATTTGCATTCTTTTGCATGCTGACCTCCAATTGAACCATCACCATTTGTTGAAGAGGCTATCTTTTTTTCCACTGGATGGTTGTAGCTCCTTTATTCAAGATCAAGTGAGCATAATTCTGTGGGTTCATTTCTGGATCTTCAGTTCTATTCCATTGATCTACTTGCCTGTCACTGTACCAATACTATATAGTTTTTAACACAATTGCTCTGTAGTACTGCTTGAGGTTGGGGATACTGATTTCCCCAGAAGTTCTTTTACTGTTCAGAACGGTTTTAGTTATCCTGGGTTTTTTGTTATTCCAGATGAATTTGAGAATTGCTCTAAGTCTATGAATAATTGAGTTAGGATTTTGATGGGGATTGCATTGAATCTGTACATTGCTTTTCGCATGATGGCCATTTTTACTATATTAATCCTGCCAATCCAAGAGAAAGGAAGAATTTTCCATTTTCTGAGGTCTTCTTTGATTTCTTTCTTCATAGACTCCAATACATAAACAAAATCAAAGAAAAAACCACATGATCATTTCATTAGTTGCTTAAAAAGCATTTGACAATATTCAGCATCCTTTCATGTTAAAGGACCATACCTAAACAATAAAGGCAATATACAGCAAACCAGTAGCCAACATCAAACTACATGGAGAGAAACTTGAAGCAATCCCACTAAAATGAGGGACTAGAGAAGGCTGCCCTCTCTCTCCATATTTATTCAATATAGTACTTGAAGTTCTAGCTAGAGCAATTAGACAACACAAGGAGGTCAAATGGATACAAATTGGAAAGGAAGAAGTCAAACTATCACTATTTGCCGGTGATATCATAGTAGACTTAAGTGACCCAAAAAATTCCACCAGAGAATTCCTATAGCTGATAAACAACTTCAGCAAGGTGGCTGGTTATAAAATTAACTCAAGCAAATCAGTAGCCTTCCTGTACTCAAAGGATAAACAGACTGAGAAAGAAATTAGGGAAATGACACCCTTCACAATAGCCACAAACAATATAAAGTATCTTGGTGTGACTCTAATCAAACAAGTGGAAGATCTGTATGATGGGCTGTGCTTTTGTTTACCTGCATGGGCTGTGGCTTTCATCCTCAAGTCTCACACAAACTCAACAAGCAAATATCTATCATAAATCTAAATGAGATTATATATTATATAAACATGAAAACTGGTTTAAAATGTTAACTACATAGACAAATAAAGCATAGTATATTCACATTAAATTATTTTAATTATATATACAAACTCCAATCCAACCACTTACTCTTTTTAAGAACTGTGATTAAAAAGATAAAAAAAAAAAAACCCTCCTTTATAATTGGAGCCATAGCTAAGTTCAGAGAGTGAGTGGCTAGCATATGCATTCAAGTTTCATTATTGAAAATTTGAAAAAAAAAAACTATGGTTCAACTGGAATTTTATAATCTTTTCCCAAAGGGCAGATTTAATAAATGACACTATTAGTCACCTCTGTGGATAGTGGTCATGTGTATTTTTTCAACCTTCTAATGGTCCAGCAAAAGTAAGATAAGGATATAGCAACTAATTCACAATTGATAATATAGCCACCTTTTGTCAGATATTATCACTAATAAAATATGACAAATACATTGATTACTTTTATTTTTAATTATATGCATAGGTGTGTGCCTGTTTGGTGCATGCATGTGTGGGAGAATTTTCCTGTAGAACACAGAGATGGGTATCTTACACCCTGGAGATGTAGTTAAAGGTCATTGTAAGACAATTGAAATTACTACAAATTCAACTTGGGTTCTATGCAAGAGCAATGCGTTTTTTATTTGCTGAGATGTTTTTCAAATCCTAAAATATGCTCCTGATTAAGTTAATCTGGCCAAAAGTACAATAATATTGAATATAATAAATAAATGCAATGTTCCTGAAAATACTTCTCATTTGTGTATATAACTGATTATAAAATATATCATTCACTTGGAATTTTCTACATCGTGAACTAAACACATTGAAGTCTAGAAAGACAAGAAATAAGTAGATATTTTTGTACTTTTTTTGAGTGAGTAGAACCAAAAATCATGATGTAGGAAATCCCAATCTCTTATATAAGAGTAACTGTAAGCTAGTGTCAATAAGCAGATACACTTAACCTCAAACCAAATTTGTAACAACTTTATACATCCACACTTGTTTTGTTAATTCTGTTGCTTACAGTAAGGTGGGATACACATCTACATCAATGGGTGAAGAAACTTATCCAAAATGACCTTCAGAAATTACTTATACTATTTATGGTGATTGGATCACAATTTGTAATATTTTATAATTTATATATTAGAACAATAGTTCATGCATGTGTATCTGGAGCAGCCACCCATCTCTGTCATCATTACAGTTCACTGTATTTATCTTCCTTCTATAGTTATATTTCAGCCTGTGATTACAGGTTTCACAAAGTCTATAGTCAAAAGATTTTTCAAAATTTCCCAGAATGCTACTTGAGTGGATTTTCTCCTATTCATTTCTATTATCTGTGGTAAAGGGAATAAAATATATATCTTAGGTTATGTAATCATCTTGAATAGTAGCCAAAACCCCATTGCCTCCTTTATTATGGAATGGAAGTATATCAGTTTTATTACTGATGTTTACATTATAGAGAAAAATATGCAGAAAACAGCATTATTCTCTTTTTTGTTTAATACATCCATAGATAATTATTATCTCCATGAAAGGAAATTGTGTTTTTATGTTAAAATTTCGCTACAACTCACAGACCATACAAAGCTGAAGAAGAAGGAAGACCAAAGTATGCACGCTTCAGTCCTACTTAGAAGTAGAAACAAAATAATCAGGGGAGGTAGAGGGAGGCAGGGACTTGGGAGTGAGAAAAGAGGGGGAGGGAAGAGGCAGACAAATTCAGGTGTAGAAGTAAATGGCAGAAAAGAACAAAGGGTCAGGAAATTGAACAGAGTTGTGTGACAGTGGGGGATGGGTAACTGTGGGTAGCCACTAGAAAGTCCCAGCTGCCAGGAATGCAAGAGGCACCCAAGACCCAATAGGGATGACATTAGCTGAAACACCCAACAAATGGGAGAGAGAATATGTAGGGACCATATATAGAGGTTAGACATGGCCCCCAGCTGAGGGATGGGGCCACCCACCCATCTCAAAAATATTAACCAAGAATTGCTCTTGTCTAAAGGAAATGCAGGGACAAAGAATGGGACAGAGACTAAAGGAAAGAACATCCAGAGACTGCCCCACCTAGGGATCCTTCCCATCTGCAGACACCAAACCCAGACACTATTGCTGAGCCCAAGAAGCACTTGCTGCCAAGAGCCTGGTATAGCTGTACCCTGAGAGTTTATGTAAGAGCCTGACCAATAGAGGTGAGGATGCTCATAGCCAACCATCTCACTAAGCAGGGAAACACAATGGAGGAGTTAGGGGAAGAACTGAAGGAGCTGAAGTAGTTTGTAACCCCATAGGTAAAACAACAATATCAACCAACCAACCAGACCTCCCAGAGACCCCAGGGAGTAAAACACTAACCACAGAGTACACATGGAGGGACCCATGGCTCCAGCTGTATGTGTAGCAGAGGATTGCTGTATTTGGCATCAATGGGAGGGGAGGCCCTTGGTCCTGTGAAGGCTCATTATCCCAGATTAAGGTAATGCTATGGCAGGGAGGCAGGTTTGGGTGGGTGGGTTGTATTGGGGAGCACCCTTATAGAAGCATGAAGAGTGGAGATGGGATAGGATGTTTGTGGAGGGAAACTGGGAAGGATGATAAGATTTGAAATGTAAATAAATAAAATAACTATACACACACACACACACACACACACAATCACACACACATATATAAGGTGAAGCCTCACCTTAACTGAAAATTACATTGAAAAAATAAGATTTCATATACAAAATTCAAAATCTTCTAGTTAATGGGAAATTACATTTATTCAACTCATTACTTAAAAACATATGGAAGTATGAAAATATCCTGGATTTTATCTCATAGTTCTTGGGTTTTTTATTTTTTATAGTTTTACAGTCATTAAGCTTCTTAAATTTGGGGCTAGAATGAGCGCTGAGCAGTTAATAGTAACTATGGCTCTACCATAGAAGAGTTGAAATCCAGTTCCAGCACCCACATCAGGAAGATCTCCTTTATTTCCAGGGATCCAGTGCCATGTTTTGAACTCTGTGGAAACCTGTGCTTAAGTATCATAAAGACACACACACACATTATATAATTCCAGTTTCTTTGATACTGTTCATCTGTTACAGTCTAAAAAAAATATGGAGCATATGATTCATTGGCCTGAAGAAATACATATATCTAATCCAATTCTGATTTGATTCTTAAATCAGAATTTTTATATTTTGACGGGTTTTTTTTTTTTTTTGCTATGTTGACACTGCTAATTTAAAAACAGTACATATGAATACTGATATAAATTCATATAAAGAGCAAAATCAGTGAGCATAGGGGGAAGATAAATAGGTGTGGGTATAAGATATTTACCTCCATGGTTAGAAAACAGTAGCAGCAGTGCTAAATAATTATTGTTTATAATTAACATAATCCACTTACAATGATCACACTAATTGGGTAACTTGGTAGTTGCAAAATATTAATTTGCCTCATGATGTCAACTGTACATCTTAAATGAAGACAATTTCAGCAAGTCAAAATTTATGGGGAAATAATTTCCTCATTATTTTTTAAATGCATAGTCCAGAAAATGGAGGTGATAGCACTCACCTTCTCTAGACCCCCTTGTTTTTCCACACACACATGTCTGTTTCTCTTGGTTTCCTTCTCCCTAAGAGCTATGGGTTTGTTTCAGACATAGAGTACTTGCATAGTATATGTGTAGCCTGAGTTGGATCTTGAGTAACATCACCACTACAAAAAAATTGGAAGGGAAGGAAAAATATAAGTTTTATTGCAAAGATATTTTTATTTTATTTATGGTGCATAAAATTTAAAGGACTACCACATTAGAGCAAAGAAATTTAAATATTTAACACAAAAAGCATTATTAAACAATAACACTGTCTAATGCTTATAGATAATTTCTAGTCACATTATCCACAAACATGGCTTCAGTAAATAGTCTATCTGCAATTTTTTTATTTGGCTGGGCAATAAAATCTGTCTCCTGAGCAACCATGCTTCTACTCCAAGGCAATTAATGTGTCTTTCTGTAGAAATATAATATGCTAGTATATTACACTGGGAAAATTTATCTTATAGAATGTAATTATTTCAATTGTAGAAACATAAGTACTTTATAGATCATGCTGAATTATTCTTTTGTTTTTCTGTTTTATCTACAGACACTGTAGCAACTCTTGCAATATCTCTTTGAAGAAACATGTATAATAAGAGGTCAGGAATATCTATATATCTGATGTTATCCATAGGATTAAAAGAGGAGAAGGGTTCAAAATTAGGATAGAAAACCCAGTGGAAATGAATCTTCAGAAAATTCTTTCAATTTTATTTAATCATGCACTATTCTGGAATTATATGCTGTCTCAATGGAAAGTGTGTACAATGAAGTTTCCTATAATTTGGTTTGCTAATAAAATTGGGACACACACATTCAATAACATAGATTCTAAGAATCAAAGGGCTTTTAGGTTCAATGAAAATCAACTTCATCATCAAAAAGGAAACTTGTAGATGTTCATCTCTGCAAAGTAGTACCCTGGTCATTTTTGGATTTATAAGAAACAGCAAATTGTCAGTCTCCAAACATTTCTTTCCTTTCTCCATCCCCGAAAAGACAAAAAGGTCATCTCTGTTTTTTGAGAAAGACAGTATAAATGGAATTCTATATGGTTCAAAACTATTCCTTATAAGAACTGTATGTGTTTAGCAGCCTGGAAGACTTTTAAAAGTTTTAAATTGCATTTCTGAGAATTTTATTTTTCAGAATTTCAGAAGACATAGCATGGGCACAATCAGTATATGACAAATATCATAAATCTTTCTCAAATTAAAAATGAAACAAAACCTAAATCTATTTTGATGCTTTCTTATTCATTCACAAACTTTTTATAATTCATTTTCTATATATGTCTGTAGGGATGGCTACGTGTGTGTGTGTGTGTGTGTGTGTGTGTGTGTGCATGTGTATGTGCATGCATTGCTGTAGAAGTCAGAGGACACCGTGCAGGGAACAGTTCTCTCTTTCTAACTTGTGGGTCCAAGGGATCAAACTTTGGTCATTAAACTTGGCAGCACACACATTTACCTGCTGAGCCATCTCTCAGGCTCTAGCATTCATTATTAGGTTAAATATTTGAAGATTTTTATTTCATGTCAGAATAACCAAGATATTCTTTTGTATGACAAGCACCTCTACCTCACATCTGTCTCTCCTGTGGGAGTCAAATTTCTTCTATAACAGACATTCATTTAAGTCAGATATAAGCTGTAAACTATGTAATTCCTTTATTTAGTATTCAAAGGTAAGTGAAACATGTCAAAACACATTTTAGTGACTTAATTTCTATACTTTCAGCACAATGTGATTTAGTTATATTACTTTTTAGAATAAATGTCCACAGGTAGTATTGTTTTCAATCCAAGTACACTTGGGAAATAATTGTGCATGAATTTTTAACTTGAAAATTTTTTTCTCTTTATTTTTTTATTTATTTTCTATATTCTTTGTTTACATTCTAAAAGCTTTCCCCTTTCCCAGTCCCCCCCCCCCCATATGCCCCATAAGTCCTCTTCTCTCCGTCCATTCTCCTATCTTTCCCCCTCCCTTTTCTCTGTCCTGTTACTCCCCTACTATGCTGGATCAAGCCTTTCCAGGATTAGGGCCCTCTTCTTCCTTCTTCATGGGAATCATTTGATATGCTAACTGTATCTTCAGTATTCAGAGCTTCAGGGCTAATTAACATCCACTTATCAATGATTGCATTCCATGTGTATTCTTTTGTGATTGTGTTACCTTGCTTAGGATGATATTTTGCAGTTCCATCCATTTGCCTAAAAAATTCATGAATTCATTGTTTTTAATTGCTGAATAGTACTCCATTGTGTATATATAACACATTTTCTGTATCCATTCCTCCATTGAGGGATATCTGGGTTCTTTCCAGCTTCTGGCTATAATAAATAAGGCTGCTATGAACATAGTGGAGCATGTGTCCTTATTGCATGCTGGCGAATCCTCTGGGTATATGCCCAGCAGAGGTATAGCAGGGTCCTCCGGAAGTGTCATGTCCAGTTTTCTTAGGAACCGCCAGACTGATTTCCAGAGTGGTTGTACCATCTTACAATCCCACCAGCAGTGAAGAAGGGAAAATTTTTGATATCTTTAATTTATGGAAACATTTCAGGTGAAATTTAATGACCTCGTGCTCCCAAAGAGTCATTACTTTTTCTAGTATGGAGTATTATTTTAATAATAACTAATTAAGTTAATACTATTCACTATTCCATTGAACTACAAAATTTTATATCTCTTTCCTTCTCTTAACCAATTTGACCAGAGTGGTTGAGCGGATTTACAAATTCAATTACCAATATTCAGAATTTATTGTATCTTAATTAAATCAGTTCAGTAAATAAAATTAAATTTATTCAATAACATTTTGCATTAGCAGCACTTCAATTTTCCTGTTGTGTGCTTAAACAAACAGATTTTTTAATACAAAACAGTCCAATCTAGTAATATACTATTGATAATCTGTTTTCATGTTGAAGATTTATAGTTTTTAGAAAACTATTTTACTATTAACGTATTTTAAAACACTTAATTATGCTGAATTTTGTCAAATGCTTTTTTAGCATCTAATGAAATGACAGTGTTTTTTTTCTTTGAGTTTGTTTATGTAGTGGATTGCATTGATGGATTTCCATATATTGAACGAATCCTGAATTCCTGGAATGAAGCCTGCTTTGTCATGGTGAATGATCATTTTGTTGTGTTCTTGGATTCAGTTGGCAAGAATTTTATTGAGTATTTTTGCATCGATATTCATAAGGAAAATTGGCCTGAAGTTCTCTGTCTTTGTTGGATCTTTGTGTAGTTTTGGTATCAGCATAATTGTGGCTTTGTAGAACGAGTTGGGTAGTGTTCCTTCTGTTTCTATTTTGTGGAATACTATGAAGTGTATTGGTGTTAAGTCTTCCTTGAAGGTCTGATAGAATTCTGCACTAAAACCTTCTGGTCCTGTGCTTTTTTTGGTTGGAAGACTTTCTGTGACGCCTTCTATTTCTTTAGGGGTTATGGGACTGTTTAGATGTTCTATTTGATCTGGATTTAATTTTTGGTTTTGATATCTGTCTAAGAAATTGTTCATTTCTTCCAGATTTTCCAGTTGTGTTGAGTATAGGCTTTTGTAGTAGGATCTGATGATTTTTTGAATATCCTCAGTTTCTGTTGTTATATTTCCATTTTCATTTCTAATTTTGTTAATTTGGATACTGTCTGTGTGCCCTTTGGTTAGGCTGGCTAAGGATTTATCTATCTTGTTGGAAGGAAAAGGAATTCAAGGCCCATACCTAAACATAGTAAAAACAATATACAGCAAACCGGTAGCCAACAAAATACTAAACGGAGAGAAACTTGAAGCAATCCCACTAAAATCAGGGACTAGACAAGGCTGCTCCCTTTCTATATATCTTTTCAATATAGTACTTGAGGTACTAGCTAGAGCAATTAGACAACACACGGAGGTCAAAAGGATACAAATTGGAAAGGAAGAAGTCAAACTATCACTATTTACAAATGATATGATAGCATACTTAAGTAACCCAAAAAACTCCACCAGAAAACTACTACAGCTAATAAACAACTTCAGCAAAGTTGCTGGTTATACAATCAACTCAAGCAAAAGAAGGGCCAGCAAATATCTCCAACAAAATTATGGAAGAAAACTTTCCCAACTTAAAGAGAGAGATGCCCATGAATATACAAGAAGCCTACAGAACTCCAAACAGACTGGACCTGAGCAGAAGTACCTCTCGTCACATAATAATCAAAACTCCAAATGTACTAAACAAAAAAAGAATATTAAAGGCAGTAAGAGAGAAAGGCCAAGTAACATATAAAGGAAGACCTATCAGAATCACACTAGACTTCTTACCAGATACCATGAAAGCTAGAAGATCCTGGGCAGATCTCATGCAGACTCTAAGAGAACACAAATGTCAGCCAAGACTACTATACCCAGCAAAATTCTCAATCACAATAGATGGGAAAACCAAGATATTCCATGACAAAACAAAATTTACACAGTATCTTTCTACAAACCCAGCTCTACAAAGAATAATAGGAGGAAAACTCCAATCCAAGGAGGGAAACGACACCCTGGAAAAAGTAAGACAGTTACCTTCTTTCATCAAACCCAAAAGAAGATAACCACTCAAATATAAAAATAACATCGAAAATGACAGGAAGTAATAATCAGCACTCCTTAATATCTTTTAACGTCAATGGACTCAACTCCCCAATAAAAAGACATAGACTAACAGACTGGATAAGGAAACAAGACCCTACATTTTGCTGCATACAGGAAACACACCTCATTGTCAAAGACAAAAACCACCTTAGAGTAAAAGGCTGGAAGACAATTTTACAAGCCAATGGTCTCAGGAAACAAGCCAGAGTAGCCATTCTAATATCAGATAAAATCGATTTTCAACCTAAAGTCATCAAAAGAGATACAAAAGGGCACTTCTTGCTGGTCAAAGGAAAAATCAACCAAGAAGAACTTTCAATTCTGAACATCTATGCGCCAAATGCAAGGGCACCCTCATTCGTAAAAGAAACTTTACTAAACTCAAAGCACACATTTCACCCAACACAATTATTGTGGGTGACTTCAACACTCCACTCTCCTCAATTGACCGATCAGGAAAACAGAAACTAAACAGGGACACAATAAAACTAACTGAAGCTTTGGACCAATTGGACTTGACTGATATTTATTGAGCATTCCACCCTAAAACCAAAGAATATACCTTTTTCTCAGCACTTCATGGTACCTTCTCCAAAATCGACCATATAATTGGTCACAAGACAGTCCTCAACAAATATAAAAAGATCGAACTAATTCCATGCCTCCTATCGGATCACTATGGAATAAGAGTGGTCTTCAATGGCAACAAAAATGACAGAAGGCCCACATACACATGGAGGCTGAACAATAATCTACTCAATGACACATTGGCCAAAGAAGAAATAAAGAAGGAAATCAGAGACTTTTTAGAATTTAATGAAAAGGAAGGCACAACATACCCAAATCTTCGGGACACAATGAAAGCAGTGCTAAGAGGAAAATTCAGAGCCCTGAGTGCCTCCAAAAAGAAAATGGAGAGTGCATACATTAGCAGCTTAAGGACACACCTGAAAACCCTGGAACAAAAAGAAGCCAATTCACCCAGGAGGAGTAGAAGACAGGAAATCATCAAACTCAGGGCTAAAATCAGTCAAGTGGAAACAAAGAGAACCATACAAAGAATCAATGAATACAGAAGCTGGTTTTTTGGGAAAATCAACAAGATAGATAGACCCTTAGCCAGACTGACCAAAGGGCAGAGAGAAGGTATCCAAATTACCAAAATTAGAAATGAAAATGGGGATATAACAACAGAAACTGAGGAAAATAAAAAAAAAATCATCAGATCCTACCACAAAAGCCTATACTCAACACAACTGGAGAATCTGGAGGAAATGGACAATTTCCTAGACAGATACCAAATACCAAAATTAAATCAGGACCAAATAGATCATCTAAACAGTCCCATAACCCCTAAAGAAATAGAAGGGGTCATAGAAAGCCTTCCAACCAAAAAAAGCCCAGGACCAGATGGATTCAGTGCAGAATTCTATCAGACCTTCAAAGAAGACCTAACACCAATACTTTTCAAACTATTCCACAAAATAGAAACAGAAGGAACACTACCCAATTCCTTCTATGAAGCCACAATTACGCTGATACCAAAACCACACAAAGATCTAACAAAGAAAGAGAACTTCAGACCAATTTCCCATATGAACATCGATCCAAAAATACTCAATAAAATTCTTGCCAACCGAATCCAAGAACACATAAAAGTGATCATCCACCATGATCAAGTAGGCTTTATCCCAGGCATGCAAGGTTGGTTCAATATATGGAAATGCATCAATGTAATCCACTACATAAACAAACTCAAAGAAGAAAACCCACATGGTCATTTCATTGGATGCTGAAAAAGCATTTGACAAAATTCAGCATCCTTTCATGCTTAAAGTCTTGGAAAGAACAGGAATTCAAGGCCCATACCTAAACATAGTAAAAGCAATATACAGCAAACCGGTAGCCAACATCAAACTAAATGGAGAGAAATTTGAAGCAATCCCACTAAAATCAGGGACTAGACAGGGCTGCCCACTTTCTCCTTATCTTTTCAATATTATACTTGAGGTACTAGCTCAGTCACTTAGATAACATATGGAGGTCAAAGGGATACACATTGGAAAGGAAGAAGTCAAACTATCATTATTTGCAGATGAGATGATAGTCTACCGAAGCGACCAAAAAAACTCCACTAGAGAACTCCTACAGCTGATAAACAACTTCAGCAAAGTGGCAGGTTATAAAATCAACTCAAGCAAATCAGTAGCCTTCCTATACTCAAAGGATAAGCAGGCTGAGAAAGAAATTAGGGAAATGACCCCCTTCATAATAGCCACAAACAGTATAAAGTACCTTGGGGTGACTCTTACCAAACATGTGAAAGATCTATATGACAAGAACTTCAAGACTCTGAAGAAAGAAATAGAAGAAGACCTCAAAAAATGGAAAAACCTCTCATGCCCATGGATCGGCAGGATTAATATAGTTAAAATGGCCATTTTGCCAAAAGCAATATACAGATTCAATGCAATACCCATCAAAATCCCAACTCAATTCTTCATAGAGTTAGAAAGAGCAATTCTCAAATTCATCTGGAATAACAAAAAACCCTGGAAAGCTAAAACTATTCTCAACAACCAAAGAAATTCTGGGGGAATCAGTATCCCTGAGTTCAAGCAATATTACCGAGCAATAGTGTTAAAAACTGCTTGGTACAGTGACAGGTAGGCAGATCAATGGAACAGGATTGAAGATCCAGAAATGAACCCACACACCTATGGCCACTTGATCCTCGACAAAGGGGCTGAAAACATCCAATGGAAAAAAGATAGCCTTTTCAACAAATGGTGCTGGTTCAACTGGAGGTCAGCATGCAGAAGAATGCGAATTGATCCATCCTTGTCTCCTCGTACTAAGCTCAACTCTAAATGGATCAAGGACCTCCATATAAAGCCAGACACTCTGAAGCTAATAGAAAAGAAACTGGGGAAGACTCTTGAGTACATCGGTACAGGGGGAAAATTCCTGAACAGAACACCAATAGCTTATACTCTAAGATCAAGAATTGACAAATGTGACCTCATAAAATTACAAAGTTTCTGTAAAGCAAAGGACACCATCAAAAGGACAAATCGGCAACCAACAAATTGGGAAAAGATCTTCACCAACCCTACATCAGATAAAGGGCTAATATCAAATATATACAAAGAACTCATGAAGTTAGACCCCAGAAAACCAAATAACCCTATTAAAAATGGGGTACAGAGTTAAACAAAGAATTCTCACCTGAAGAACTTCAGATGGCGGAGAAACATCTTAAAAAAAATGCTCAACTTCGCTAGTCATCAGGGAAATGCAAATCAAAACAACCCTGAGATTTCACCTTACACCAGTCAGAATGACTAAAATAAAAACTCAGGAGACAGCAGATGTTGGCGAGGATGTGGAGAAAGAGGAACACTCCTCCACTGCTGGTGGGTTGCAAATTAGTACAACCACTCTGGAAATCAGTCTGGCAGTCCCTCAGAAAACTGTGCATGTCACTTCCGAAATATCCTGCTGTAGCACTTCTGGGCATATACCCGGAGGATTACCCAGCATGTAATAAGGATATATGTTCCACTATGTTCATAGCAGCCCTATTTATAATAACCAGAACCTGGAAAGAACACAGGTATCCCTCAACAGAAGAATGGATGCAAAAAATGTGGTATATCTACACAATGGAGTACTATTCAGCCATTAGAAACAATGAATTCATGAAATTCTTAGGCAAATGCATGGAGCTGGAGAACATCATACTAAGTGAGGTAACCCAGACTCAAAAGGTAAATCATGGTATGCACTCACTAATAAGTGGATATTAACCTAGAAAACTGGAATACCAAAAATGAACAGAGGAGTGTCCCCTGGTTCTGGAAAGACTCAGTGAAGCAGTATAGGGCCAAACCAGAACAGGGAAGTGGGAAGGGTTGGGTGGAAAAACAGGGGGAGGGAAGGGGGCTGATGGGACTTTCGGGGAGTGGATGTCTAGAAAAGGGGAAATCATTTCCAATGTAAATAAAAAATATATCGAATAAAAAAGAAGAGAGTGCATACCATGTGTGTTCTTTTGTGACAAGCTTACCTCACTCAGGATGATATTTTCTAGTTCCGTCCATTCACCTAATAATTTCATGAAGTCATTGTTTTTAATAGCCGAGTAGTAATCCATTGTGTAAATGTACCACATTTTCTGTATCTATTCCTCTGTTGAAGAATATCTGGGTTCCTTTCAGCTTCTGGCTGTAATAAATATGCTACTATGAACTTAGTGGAGTGTGTGTTCTGGTTATATGTTGGAGCATCTTTTGAGTATATATGCTCAGGAAGGAACCACCAGACTGATTTCGAGAGTGGTTGTTGTACCAGCTTACAATCCCATCAATAATGGATCATGGTATGCACTCACTAATAAGTGGATATTAGCTTGGAAAACTGGAATATGCAAAACATAATCCACACTTCAAATGAGGTGCAAGAAGAACAGAGGAGTGGCCCCTAGTTCTGGAAATATCCAGTGTAGCAGTATAAGACAAAACCAGAATAGGGAAGTGGGAAGGGATTGGTGGGAGAACAGAGGGAGGGAAGGGGGCTTATGTGACTTTCGGGGAGTGGGGAACCAGAAAAGGGGAAATCATTTGGAATGTAAATAAAAAATATATAGAATTAAAAAAAAACAGTTGGATGTGCGATGAAGTGAAAAAAAAATGGGATACAGAGCTAAACAAAGAATTTTCACTGAAGAACTTTGAATTACTGAGAAGCACCTTAAGAAATGTTCAGCATCATTAGTCATTAGGGAAGTGCAATCAAAACAACCCTGAGATTCTACCTCACACCAGTCAGAATGGCTAAAATTAAAAACTCAGGTTTTTAATACAGCAGGTGTTGGCGAGGATGTGGAGAAAGGAACATTCTTCCACTGCTAGTGGGAATGCAAGTTGGCACAACCACTCTGGAAATCAGTCTGGAGGTTCCTCAGAAAACTCCAGAAGACCCTGCTATACCACTCCTGGGCATATAACCAGAGGATTCTCTGGCATACAATAAGGACACATGCTCCACTATGTTCATAGAAGCCTTATTTATAATAGCCAGAAGCTGGAAAGAACCCAGATATCCCTCAATGGAGGAATGGACACAGAAAATGTGGTATAGTTACACAATGGAATACTACTCAGCAATTAAAAACAATGAATTCATGAATTTCTTAGGCAAATGGTTGGAACTGGAAAATATCATCCTAAGTGAGGTACCTCATTCACCAAAGAACATACTTGGAATGCAGTCACTAATGGGGGGATATTAACCCAGAAGCTCTGAATACCCAAGACGTGACTCACATATCAAATCATTCCCAAAAAGAAGGAAGGAGAGGATCCTGGTCCTGGAAAGGCTTGAGGCAGCATTGTAGGGGATTACCAGGACAGAGAAGTGGGAGGGGATTGATTGGGGAATGGGCAGAGGGAAGAGGGCTTATGGGATTTATGGGGAGGGTAGAACTGGGAAAGGGAAAATCACTTGGAATGTAAATAAAGAATATAGAAAAAAGCAATTATTTCAGTATCTTTTCTGTTATATAATTACAATATGTAAAATTCTGCCAGTGTACCCCACCTCTGCTTTTACAATAACTATTTTTATCCAGGAATGTAATTTCTACTAAACCATATAGTTTATTCCTAAGGTTCAGGTCCAGCTTCTGCTGCATATGTTGAATTTGGTTCTTCTCCCGTTATTTTTGTCATGAATCATGTTTATCTCATGGCTTCCTTAACTTCTATCAACAAGGCTTCAAATCATCCTTTTCATGATCATTTTTGAGAGCTTCATACATAAGTACTATTTACACTATTTCAATCATCCTTCTCTTTGTTCCAATTCTGCTCATTTTCCCCATCTCTCTCATAGTTATTGGCCAGTTCTTTGTTATTATCACACACAATGCAACACACAACAGCACACACACATAAACACACAGAGATGTATACATATCTGTGTGTATATATATATATGCATGTATAAATAAAACTTCTTGAGTTTATTTAGTGTTGGTTATTTATGTATATGTTTAGACCTAACCTCTTAGGATGGGATGATCTTAATATAAACTTCATCATCTTACATTTTACTGGTTCTTTTGCTATCTTGTCATTGGTGATTCATTTACCCATCAGTCACTAAACAAATTATCTTTAATTCACCATTATAAAACTACTTTATTTTACCTTATTATTTTTCTGCCTCTTAAAGAGCAACAAGTGGTGAGAAGTGGGATGGAGATATCAAGTTCACATGGGAAGGAGGTAGAACCTCAAACCCTGATATAACCTGATACAAATCAATTACCTTGGGTTCATTTGTTAATGTAACTCTATAGGTCAGGCAAGAACTCAAAAGTGGTTTTACTTCACACATAACCAACAGTGTGTAAAGTGATTTCTTACTTACATAATTTAAATTATTGAGATGGAAGAGTGGTCCTCTCAAGGATATCCAAAAGTTTCCAAAAAAGGTAAGGTGACTGGCTTATGTTGCTACTGTGGTTAGGATTTGGGGTAGTTGGGAAATAACCTGAGAAAACAGGGACTTGCCTAACTTAAATCTCCCATTTGTAACAAAGAATAAGAGCAGACTTTTGATGGCATTTCCAGTAAATGGAAACAGGAAGAAAGGGTAACAAGGATTAAAAGGTGCAAACAAATATCAGTGTTGAAAAAGACTGTTTATTACATTATTTTATATTCTAATTATATTCCAAATATATTTTATCACTTGTTTGAGCAATATAATGAACAACATTCTACACTAAAAAATCTGCAACCAATACTCTCAAAAATAGAATAGCTTACATAAAATTATTATGAATTTTGTACTTTCTATTCAATTTTGAACCAATAAAACATTAGAATTTAATGTTTTGATATCCTGCAACCTAGTATTATTAAAATAACCTTTTCTCTGCTGTGCCATTTTGTTCTCTGTGTCGATTTCAATATTATAACATAATATTCTTTGCGAGACTGTTCTGTCATGAGAAACTTAGAAATATCTAATATCATGAAAACAATCAATTATAAACAAACATTTTTGACAATATGTGCTCTTTATAAAATACCTCATTTTATACCTTCTTTTTCTTGGCTCCAAGAAAGTTAGAAAAAACACTGTTAAAGAGTATCTTTGGATATAACACCACTGGTTTCATAATGTCCTGGCAGCTTTGACTTTGTTTCCAAGACCAGCGTAAGATCAAGCCAGTCAGCTGTCTACTATGGATGCATGAGGAGCCAGACAGCTTCATACATACCTGACAACTATTGGCAATGGATAGCTGCTACAAGAAGAAAAGTCCATTTCCTTCAAGTCTGACCCTTTGTAATTTGCCCAAGCTACCACGACACAAACTGGACTCAAAATGAGAGATTTAAAAGTGGAACACGGGAGGTAGATGGTAGAGTTAGTCAAAACACATTGTATGTATATAGTATTCTTTTTCCTTATTAGATATATTCTTTATTTACATTTCAAATGATTTCCCCTTTCCAGGTTCCTCCTCCCAGGGTCTTTCCTTCAGTCCACTGCTCCACACTTTCTCTCTCTATCTCCTTCTGTGGGTATTTTGTTCCATCTTCTAACAAGGACCAGTGTATCCATACTTTCTTCTTCCTTCTTCTTAGGCATAATTTGATGTCTGAATCTGTGTCTTGGGTATTCCAAGCTTCTGAGCTAATATGCACTTATCAGTGAGTACATATCATGTGTGTTCTTTGGTGATTGGGTCACCTCACTTAGGATGATATTTTCCAGTTCCACACATTTGCCTTAAAATTTCAAGAATTCATTGTTTTTAATTACTGAGTAGTATGCCATTGTGTAAATCTACCACATTTTCTGTATCCATTCCTCCATTTAGGGACATCTGGGTTCTCTCCAGCTTCTGGCTGTTATAAATAGGGCTACTATGAGCAAAGTGGAGCATGTGTCCTTATTACATGCTGGGGAATCCTCTGGGTATATGCCTAGGAGTTTCATGACAGGGTCCTCTGGTAGTATCATGCCCAGTTTTCTGAGGAACCACCAGACTGATTTACAGAGTGGTTGTATCAGCTTGCAATCCTACCAGCAATGGAAGAGTGTTCCTCTTTCTCCACATCCTTGCCAGAACCTGCTGTTTCCTGGGTTTTTGATTTTAGCCATTCTGACTGATGTTAGGTGAAATCTCAGAGTTGGTTTGATTTGCATTTCTCTGATGACTAAGGATGTTGAACATTTCTTTAGGTACTTCTCAGCCATTTGATATTCCTCAGGTGAAAATTCACTGTTTAGCTCTGGACCCCACTTTTAATAGGGTTATTTGGCTCTATATATAGTATCCTTAAGGAACAAGTAAAAATGTCTAAAGAAGTCTAGCAGGAACTGAAGTAGATCTACAGTCTTAGCATTGTGTTTGAGGTGAATGTGTGAAAGCAAAGTCTCCTAGAGCCTGGAGATGTTCAAATGCAATCTGATGGTCGGAATCTGAGGAGCTGTAAGCAATATGTGGGAATTCTGTCACTGTTGGAAAGTATGCTTTTATTTCACTTAATGTCTTTCTGGCTATCATGGAGGAAATGGTATATTCCAAGGAACACAAATTATTCAGAATGGACAACATGCTCCTGTGGACAGAACTCACATTCAGACAAAATCTTCTTAAATGCATGCAGATGTTCTGGTTCTAGTGGGCCCTAAAATAACAAAATTATCTTCTGGTTAATACTGAATATGCCCTTCCAATAAGATTATATTTATTAGCAGACATATTTTAATAACTGGAGATGTAGAATTTTAAGAAATATTATCTAGTAGGAAGCATAGTAAAATTAAGAGAGTCTAAACCTGATCACCTTAGCATCAATGGTCTTACATTTTCTCAATCCCCCTTCTATCCCTGGTTCCTATAAAAATGAATGAATGATTGTCCAACCAGAGGCTAGTGGTTATTCCTCCATATGTCATATTCTTTGTCTGTAAATTGCAATGATGGCATTCCAAAAGAGAAAAGGAAATATGAATATGTGGTAAGTTTAAATTAAATGTATAATCAAAATTTGAGATTTATTATAAATTTTTCATTTCAAGAATAGAAAGTATCTCAGACATCAGTGATGGCCTAATGGTTCAACATTTCAAAGGCTTACCAGTTATGCAAAAGCATTAGACTATGATGGAGTGGATTCTGAGGGCTCAGCAAATGTCCCATAGACATTGTGACCATCTGTAACTTGAGTGCTCAGAAGATCTCCTGGGAGTAAGATGACTAGCCAAAGCATTAAATTAAAAGGTTTAAATTAAGCCAGCCAGCTTTGGATTTGACTGAGAGACCACACTTTAAAGACATAAATGGAAGCACCATGAGGAAATAGTCCTGATTCAAACTTGGGTTTCCACATGCACATGCATGTGTTTTTACAGGTGAAAAAAGACATACCATGCCCAAGCAACATATACATGGAAAGAAAGAGAAAAATATCATTTTTATTTTTCTTTCTTAATAGTGTTTGCTTTAGCATATTTATAACTATTTGATGCCCACTGCTTTTTTTCCCTGTCTTCTATTTTATGTGAAGTATCTTATGCTACATGAGGTACATAGCCTTGGTTGTTTTTATCTAATGTAATTTATTGTTACTTACTGTTTCTTTTCTTTTTCTTTTTCTTTTTTCTTTTTTCTTTTTTGATGTAACCATACACAATATTTATTTACCTTATGTCATGGTTTTTTATCATTCTTTTTTCTTTTTTTTAACACTTTCGATTTTGTTCTCCTCCATCCTCCATCTGTTCCAGATCGCATAAGTCCTTCCCTCCCACTGTCTCCACGAGGATGGGACACACACACACACACTCCACCACGAGACCTCTAAACTCACTGGGGCCTCCCAGTCTCTTGAAGGTTAGGTGCGTCTTCTCTGATTGAACACAGACCCAGCAGTACTCTACTATATATGTGTTACAGGCCTCATATCTGCTGCCAGCTGGATCAGTTGGTTTTCCAGTATCTGAGAGATCTCAGGTTATCCAGGGGATCCAGGTTAATTGAGACTGCTGGTCATCCTACAGGGTCACCTTCCTCCTCAGCTTCTTCTAGCTTTTCCCCAATTCAAACCCAAGGGTCAGCAGATTCTGTCCACTGCTTGGGTTCAAATATCTGAATCTGACTCTTTCAGCTGCTCGTTGGGTCTTTCAGAGGTCAGTCATGCTAGGTTCCTTTTTGTGAGTGCTCCATAGCCTCAATAATAGTGTCAGGCCTTGGGGCCTCCACTTGAGCAGGACCCCAATTCGGGTCTGTCATTGGGCCATCTTTTCCTCAGGTTGTTCTCCATTTCCATCCCTGCAGTTTTTTCAGACAGTAATAATTATGAGTCAGAGTTTGACTGTCGGATGGCAACCCCATCTCTCACTCAATGCCCTGGAGGTAGCCTCTATAAGTTCCCTCTCCTCACTGTAGCGCATTTCATCCAGAGTCTATCCCTCTGATTCCTGAGTGTCTCTCACCTCCCAGATCTCTGGTACATTCTGGAGGGTCCCCCCAACCATTTACCTCCTGATGTTTCCTGTTTCCATTCTTTCTGCTGGCCCTCAGGGCTTCAGTCCTTTCCCCTTACCCAATACCAGATCATGTCCCCCACCACCACTACCATGCTCTTTTCTTCCCATGCACCTCCCTCCCTCCCTCCCCATTCTGATTGCTTTCTTCACCCTCCTAAGTGGGACTAAGGCATCCTCACTTAGGACCTTCAGCTTATTCATCTTTTTGAGTTCTGTGAACTGTATCTTGGGTATTCTATAGGGTTTTTTTTTTCTTAGCTAATATCCACTTATTAGTGAGTATGTACCAGACATGTCATTTTGAGTCTGAGTTACCTCATTCAGGATGATATTTTCTAGTTCTATCCATTTGTCTACAGAACTCAGGATGTCCAAGTTCTTAATAACTGAGTATTATTCCGTTTCTTTTCCTCCATAAAAGCAGAGTGAGTACTTAAAACAGGGATTACATGTCTCAACGCTCTAAGATACTGTCTTACCTTTTCAATTCTTCAGATTTTTGAGACAGACTCTCACTATGTAGATAGGACTAGCCTTAACCTCACAAACCTTCTGCTTCAGCCTCCCAAGTAAAGGGAGCACAAGCTTTTTTTTTTTTTAATTTTTTTTATTCGATATAATTTATTTACATTTCAAATGATTTCCCCTTTTCTAGCCCCCCCCCCACTCCCCGAAAGTCCCGTAAGTCCCCTTCTCTTCCCCTGTCCTCCCTCCCACCCCTTCCCAGTTCCCCGTTCTGGTTTTGCCGAATACTGTTTCACTGAGTCTTTCCAGAATCAGGGACCACTCCTCCTTTCTTCTTGTATCTCATTTGATGTGTGGATTATGTTTTGGATATTCCAGTTTTCTAGGTTAATAACCACTTATTAGTGAGTGCATACCATGATTCACCTTTTGAGTCTGGGTTACCTCACTTAGTATGATGTTCTCTAGCTCCATCCATTTGCCTAAGAATTTCATGAATTCATTGTTTCTAATGGCTGAATAGTACTCCATTGTGTAGATATACCACATTTTTTGCATCCACTCTTCTGTTGAGGGATACCTGGGTTCTTTCCAGCATCTGGGAATTATAAATAGGGCTGCTATGAACATAGTAGAGCATGTATCCTTATTACATGGTGGGGAATCCTCTGGGCATATGCCCAGGAGCGGTATAGCAGGATCTTCTGGAAGTGAGGTGCCCAGTTTTCGGAGGAACCGCCAGACTGATTTCCAGAGTGGTTGTACCAATTTGCAACCCCACCAGCAGTGGAGGAGTGTTCCTCTTTCTCCACACCCTCTCCAACACCTGCTGTCTCCTGAATTTTTAATCTTAGCCATTCTGACTGGTGTAAGATGAAATCTTAGGGTTGTTTTGATTTGCATTTCCCTAATGACTAATGAAGTTGAGCATTTTTTAAGATGCTTCTCCGCCATCCGAAGTTCTTCAGGTGAGAATTCTTTGTTTAACTCTGTACCCCATTTTTTAATAGGGTTGTTCGGTTTTCTGGAGTCTAACTTCTTGAGTTCTTTATATATATTGGATATTAGCCCTCTATCTGATGTAGGATTGGTGAAGATCTTTTCCCAATTTGTTGGTTGCCAATCTGTCCTCTTGATAGTGAAACTTGAAGCAATCCCACTGAAATCAGGGACCAGACAAGGCTGCCCCCTTTCTCCTTATCTTTTCAATATTATACTTGAGGTACTAGCTCGGGCAATAAAACAACATAAGGAGATCAAAGGGATACAAATTGGAAAGGAGGAAGTCAAACTATCATTATTTGCAGACGACATGATAGTCTACCTAAGTGACCCAAAAAACTCCACTAGAGAGCTCCTACAGCTGATAAACAACTTCAGTAAAGTGGCAGGTTATAAAATCAACTCAAGCAAATCAGTGGCTTTCCCATACTCAAAGGATAAGCAGGCTGAGAAAGAAATTAGGGAAATGACCCCCTTCACAATAGCCACAAACAGTATAAAGTATCTTGGGGTGACTCTTACCAAACATGTGAAAGATCTGTATGACAAGAACTTCAAGACTCTGAAGAAGGAAATGGGAGAAGACCTCAAAAAATGGGAAAACCTCCCATGCTCATGGATCGGTAGAATCAATATAGTTAAAATGGCCATTTTGCCAAAAGCAATATACAGATTCAATGCAAGACCCATCAAAATCCCAACTCAATTCTTCACAGAGTTAGAAAGAGCAATTATCAAATTCATCTGGAACAACAAAAAACCCAGGATAGCTAAAACTATTCTCAGCAACAAAAGAAAATCTGGGGGAATCAGTATCCCTGACCTCAAGCAATACTACAGAGCAATAGTGTTAAAAACTGCATGGTATTGGTACAGTGACAGGCAGGAGGATCAATGGAACAGGATTGAAGATCCAGAAATGAACCCACACACCTATGGCCACTTGATCCTCGACAAAGAGGCTGAAAACATCCAATGGAAAAAAGATAGCCTTTTCAACAAATGGTGCTGGTTCAACTGGAGGTCAGCATGCAGAAGAATGCGAATTGATTCATCCTTGTCTCCTTGTACTAAGCTCAAATCCAAATGGATCAAGGACCTCCACATAAAGCCAGACACTCTGAAGCTAATAGAAAAGAAACTGGGGAAGACCATTGAGGACATCGGTACAGGGAGAAAGTTTCTGAACAGAACACCAATAGCGTATGCTCTAAGAGCAAGAATTGACAAATGGGACCTCATAAGGTTACAGAGTTTCTGTAAGGGAGCACAAGCTTATGTTATGACTGTATACATTTTTTTTTTTTTTACTTCAGAAGCACGATAAGAATATACAGCGAGTACTATGGAGGTAAAGAATGAGCCAGTTGTAAGAAGACATAAGAAAAACTAAAACTCGTGGCTTTAATACATGTCTGAAGGTTTAAATTAAAATCTTCATTAAATAATAAAATTCTGCCAAAAGAAGAGATGTTACAGGGTAAACGGAGCAGAGAAGAGATATGTGTGAGATCATTGAAAAGAGAAAAATATTCTGAGAAGGGAAGGAAACTAGACAGAGGGGCCCGTAGGATATCCTAATAGCAAAGAGGAAGAACAACTAATGAGTATAAGTGCATGTGCGTATACTCATGCCACAGTGCTATTCATTCCTTTCTATGCAAAGATGAAAGTAAAATAAAATGTGTGCAAAGGTGATATGATGAAACTCATCACTCTGCGTTCTAACTTAACATAAAGTCTTAGGTGTGAGGAATTTATAGATAATATAGTTCCTCTCCATAGTGCATTGGAAAATATGTATTCAGGAAAAGCTAGCATGTAGAATCTTCTTTCCTTTCAGGAGACATAAATAGTATTAAATCTAAAAAAGGAATAAAACAAAGGGATATATGTAATCATGACATTAGATATACTAAAAAGAGTTGCTATGTTTAAAATCAGTTATAAAGTGCCTGTAAGATATCTGATAATATATTTTATCTAATATGAAGTTCTAAGACATTATGTACCAGAAATATAATAAGAAGAATTTAGATTACTGATAATAGTGGTAAAGCAAATTAAAGCAATACAGCACTACCTAACCATAAAATATTTACAAGTACTTTTATAGATTCTCCTAGAACTAATTCCTTACATCCATTCCCCCATTAATTCTTAAATACCTCCATCTTAAGTTACTCTATCAGATGGATTATCACAAATTGAACATGTCTTAGTCATAGAGTCCAGAAGTGAAATATAGGTCTATAGTGGAAGGAAAATCCAAACGCAAATCAGATAGTAGCTTCATCTGTAAATTCAGGAGAGGTACATAAGTGAAAGAGCAGGGGTTACTTCTGAACAATAGAAAGAAGGATTACATTTGTGCTGACAACCTTCAGATTTTACCACAGCTGTTTTAGAGATAAATCCCTTTCTTCCTCTGGAGTGCTAACCTATTCTAATTAAATTGTTATCTCTCAACTCTTATCTAATATAATTAAATAGCTATACATTCCTAATAGGAAGTAGCCAGATCCTTCCGTCTTCTATTAGAAAAGCTGCAACTTACAGTATTCTTAGTGGCTGATACAATCTGAATTGCTTTAAATGTATGTTTTATATTATAAAGTCTGATATTTAGTTGGGACTGATTTACTAAAGTTCCCCTTTCATAAGACATTTAAAAAGTCTTTGATTTCTGGGACACTCACCTTTCTGTTCTTTTCTGCTTGCATTGAGTATAGAAAAACATTGTAGAAAGAATATTTGTTTGTGTTTTAACGCTTCTCAAGTTTGTCACACAACTCTTTCCAAAAGGTATAAGACAAAGCATCGAGATGTCACAGTGATTAAAAGCACATTCTACTCTTGCAAAGACCCCAAATTCAGGTTCTATTACTTACAATGGGTGAATGACAGCTGTCAGTTCATAGATCTGACAATGTCTTCTGGATTTGTTATGGAATTCAGATGGATTCTATATAGAATTGCAAAATAAGCAATTGAAAGGACTTTCTCTTTTTCACCACCTTTTTTAAGTGATGGAGTGTTCCAGACAGGGAAGCAGATAGGCTAACTGCAGGTCTTCAGCTGTTCCTTTTCTCCTCCAAATACCCTAGTCTTGCCTCAAACTCTGTCTCAGAGCACCTTCTGAAGACTCCCTTTATTCTTTGTCCCACCTCCAATTCCCCTCAAAATTTCTTTCCTGCCACTCATTGCTTAATTCCAGTTCCCAAATTCAACAAGCACTCCCTGAAAACATACCAGCCAACCCCACATGAGAACAAGTAGGGCAGTAACGCTGGTAGGTAAGCTTCAGATCTTTGCTCTCCATCTTTGCACCAAAATCTAATTCTCCAGTCTCAACTTCAGCTGTGCAGCAGGCAATCATCTGTGCTCTCTCCTCACTCCGTACCCACTTTTCCAGAAAAATAAGTGTATCTTGATAGCATATCCTCTTTCCCTCCCTTCTATAAACCATCTCAGCCTGTTCCTAACCCATTCCTATCACTAAAGGCCAACTTTCAATACATTCCTAACAAGTAGTGCAACATCTTTATAAGACTCATAAACAGAAAGAGAAACCAAGGAATAAAATACCCACCCAACAACAAGCCCAGGTATTATTAGTACATAGAATTAGAATCATCCCTAAGCCATATGCATAGACACTAGGATAAAGCCACCATCAATAACACCAAGACATTTCTCCACAAGAGCTCAACCACAGTAGGACATGATAATTATTGTGTAGTAGAAACACAAGACAGAGAAATTAAAAGAACCATCATGAGTGTCATACTTATCATTAAGGAGGAAAGTAATACATTCTTTTTTTAAATATCTATGGAAACACATGCATACACACAGAGAGAGAGAGAGAGAGAAAAAAAAAGAGAGAGAGAGCTTTCAAAATGACAAAATAACAAGAATCAACAAACAGTGCTCATTGATATATGTTAGTCACAAAGACTCAATTACTCAATAAAGTGACACAAACTGATAGAATGGATAAGAAAACATGATCAAAGTCAGGGTTGAAATTAATAAAACAGAAACAAATAAATAATACAAATAATAAAACAAACATTCCATAAGAATGTCAATATGATTGAAAAACCCTTATCTAGATTAAGAAAAAGGTAAAAAGAGAATATCCACATTAACAAAAGAGGGGTTGGGGAGGGGAGAGTGTGGCAAAACTTTAGACCCTGAGGAAATCTAGAAAATCATAAAGACATATTTTAAAGGCCTGTATGCTACCAAATTGAAATTTCTAAACGAAATGGATAATTTTCTCAATACATAGACCTTTCTAAAGTTAAATAAAGATCAGATAAATAATTTATACAGGCCGATAAGCCCTAGAGAAATACAAGCAGACATTAAGTTTCCCAAAGAAACAAACAAATCTTTGAACTAGATGGTTAAACACGGCATTCTACTAAACTTTTAAAGAAGAGTTAATGTCAAACCCCTCAAATAATTCCACTACAGAGGAATATTAAATCCATCAACTTGGCTGCTCTAGCAAAGAATAACATCCAAAGACTTCCTGGATCTGTGTGATCTGATTGCAATACAGAATCAACCTTGGTACACATGTAAATGTACAAAGAATGTAGGTAAGATTACTTTTGTAGGAGGCGTAGCCATAATTGAAAGTGATTTGTAATTGCAGGGCAGTTCAGTGAATGTATGTCAGTCCATTAGTTCTGTTCCATTCAGTCGGTTGAGTTCAGTGTACTGGAGATAAGTCAGTCATTTGGGAATCAGTACAGTGAATACAGTGCAATGGAGTTGAGTTTATTTGTGAGTCTATGCAGTTCAGTGCAGGTCAGCAGAGACAGCTGAAGCTGGAGAATAAGAAGGATTCAGAAGATAAGAACAAAGTATCAGAATTAGTATAAAGCTAAGCAGAACAATTCAGTGAGAATCTGGGAGAAACCAGATTGAGTCACTTGGTCTAGAGAGAAGTTTGAGACACAATAGCTGAGCTGAACCAGCCAGCCAGAGTTCAGAAAATAACTCAGAAGAGTTTAGTCGTTAATTACTTCTGGTGAATAAAAGAGAATTTTACAATCCACAAAATAGAAACAGAAAGAATATTGCCCAAATCATTTTTTGAGTCAGCAGTTACCCTAATACCCAAATTACATAAAGACTGAACATAGAAAGAAAATCACAGACCAGGTTTCCTCATAAACATAAATGCAAAACCTCTCAAAATGTTCTTACAAAGCAAATCCAAGAACATATCAAAAAGAAATCGATCATGATCAAGTAGGCACTATTCTGGAGAAGAATGGATGGACCAAGATATGAATATCAGTAAATGTAATATACTACATTAAAAACAATGGAAAGGGAAAAAACTTGGTCATCTTATTAGATGCAGAAAAAAAAATCCTTAAAAAAATGTAGCAAACTGTTATGATAAAAGTACTGTGGAAATTATGGATACAGTGGACATACCTCAACATAATAAAGACAGTTTATAGAATACACAGAGAAAACATCAGCTTAGAGAGACACTCAAAATAATTTCACTTAAATTGCAAACCAGATAAAATTATCTACTCTCTCCATACCTGTTTATTATAGTACTTGAAGTCTTAACTAGAGCAATAAGACAACTGAAGGAAATCAAAGAAATGCAACTTAATAAAGAAGTCAAAGTACCTTATTTATAAAAAATATGTACACACACACACACACACACACACACTTTAAAATGCCACTGGGAAATTCTTATAGTTGGATCATACTTTCTTTTTCTTTTCTTTTTTTTTTTATTCGATATATTTTTATTTAAATTTCAAATGATTTCCCCTTTTCTAGACCCCCACTCCCCGAAAGTCCCATCAACCCCCTTCCCTCCCCCTGTTTTCCCACCCAACCCTTCCCACTTCCCTCTTCTGGTTTTGCCCTATACTGCTTCACTGAGTCTTTCCAGAACAAGGGGCCACTCCTCCGTTCTTCTTGTACCTCATTTGATATGTGGATTATGTTTTGAGCATTCCAGTTTTCTAGGTTAATATTCACTTATTAGTGAGTGCATACCATGATTCATCTTTTGAGTCTGGGTTACCTCACTTAATATGACGTTCTCCAGCTCCATCCATTTGCCTAAGAATTTCATGAATTCATTGTTTCTAATGGCTGAATAGTACTCCATTGTGCATATATTCCACATTTTTTGCATCCACTCTTCTGTTGAGGGATACCTGGGTTCTTTCCAGCTTCTGGCAATTATAAATAGGGCTGCTATGAACATAGTGAAACATGTATCCTTATTACATGCTGGGGAATCTTCTGGGTATATGCCCAGGAGTGGTATAGCAGGATCCTCTGGAAGTGAGGTGCCCAGTTTTCTGAGGAACCTCCAGACTGATTTCCAGAGTGGTTGTACTAATTTGCAACCCCACCAGCAGTGGAGGAGTGTTCCTCTTTCTCAATGGCTTCACTGTATATAAATGGTAAATGGACTAAGATTGAAATTGGGGAAACAATGTGTTTAACAATCACATCAGATAATATAAAAGATCTTGGGGTAACTCTAACCAAGTAAGTGAAAGCTTATATGATAAAAACTTTAAGAAGTGAAGAAAGAATGTATTTATCAGATGATGGAAAGACATCCCATGCTTATAGATGAGTAGGATTAGTATAGTTAATAGGCCAGCCTTCAAAAAGAAATCTATAAATTGAACCCAAATTTTAATCAAAATAAAACCAAAATTACAACAAAATTCTTCAATATTTTGAAAGAAAAATTTTCAAGTTCATGTGGAAACACACACACACACAAACACAAACAGGCTAGCTGTAACAATTCTGACTGCCGGAAGTATCACCATCCCCAATTTCGAGTTGTAATACAGAGCTATAATAATAAAACCAGCATGGTATTGACACATTAACTGTCATATTTTTAATGGGGATACAAATTAAAGCCCAAACATCAATCCACACTCCTCTGGACACTGGGATTTTTATTAAAAAATACGAAAAATACTGGAAAAAAGACAGCATTTTCTACAATTAGTGCTAGACAATGGAAGGCAGCATATACAGGAAAGCATATAGATCCACACTTTATCCTGTGCAAAACCCTCCTCCAAATGGATCAAAAACCTCACCATAAAACCAAATGGTATGGAATCTGATCATATACACTGAATCTAGTAGAGTAGAAGGTGGGAAATAGCCTTAAACTTATTTGCACAGGAAACAATTTTCTGAAGAGAACACTGTTAGCACAGGTATAAAGATAAACAATTACTAAACGGGACCTAGTGAAATGAAAAAGCTTCTATACAACAAAGGACACTCTCATTCAGACAAAGCAGAAGCCAACAGAATGAGAGTATTTTAAATCATCTTCACATACAATAGAGGACTAATATACAAATATATAAAGAACTAAAAAAAAACCTTAAATATAAAGAAAACAAATAGTCTAATTAAAAACAAAGGACACACCTAAACAGAATTATCAAAAGAGGAAACTCAAATTGCAGATCAACCCCATGAAAGTTTAACATTCTTAGTGATCAAGAAAATGCAAATCAAAGCTACTCTGAGAGCTCAACTTATACCTGACAGAATGGCGAAGATCAAGAACACAAGTGAGAGCTCATGCTGGAAGGATGTGGTGTAAAGTGAGCATTTACCCTTAGCTGGAGAAAGAACAAAGTTGTACAGCCATGATGGAAATAAGTGTGGTCATTCCTTTTGAAACTACGAATCAATTTCCCTAAAGATCAAGCTATACTAGTCTTACCCATATACCTGAAGGATATTTCATCCTACCATAGAGAAGCTTCCTCCTCAACCCTTGTTACTGCTCCTGTCATAATAGCCAGAGACTACAAACAACCTAGATGTCCCACAATAGAATAATGGATAAAGAAAATGTAGTACCTGATTTGTTCAGCCATTATAAAAGGAGTTATAAAATTCATGTTATAATTTCATAATTATATATTCATATATAGCATATATTTATGTTATATATAATATATTAATTTATAAATTATTGCATATAATTTATATAAGTAATCATATGTAATATATTATATGTGTAAATATATAACATAAAATATACAATTATATGATCATAATTTTATGATTTAAGTTAAATGGATGGAACAAGAAAAAAATTCATGGTGAGTGAGTGAGCTAACCCAGACCCATAAAAAGTATGGAATTGATGGTTTAAATATGGATGTTAGTTGTTAAAGTCTATGATAGCAAATCTATAGATTGCAGAATTACAGAGGAAAGATGTAGAACAATGAGCTAGAAGAAACAGATAGATGCCATTGGAAAAGGGAAATAGACTAAATAGTCATAGATGGAGGGAGATACTGGTATGGGGAGAGTGCAGCAAGAGCAGGACAGGGAATATGGGAAGAGGTAGCTAAATTTAAGGGTATTTGATGGGTAGCATGGAAATGGTGCAATAAAATCTTACTAAACATATACATATATTAAAGCGATATAAAGGATATCTTTAAAAACCCAGGGGTGAAGAGCCTCAACTGAATATTTCTTGTCATCAAATGAATGGGTTATATGTAAAGGAGTTGTTGGCTAATTGGGACCCGTGGGAATTTCTAAACAACCTAAGTAGCTGCCGAGACTGTAGGTTGTTCTCCACAATCTGACAGCCAAGTCTTATTGCTAACAGCAACATCTATACAACTCTTGGAACATGGAGGGTTGATATGGTGCCCATGTAGAGCCTTTACCTCCCTGATATGGTGTGTCTTTGGTACGGGAGGTTGCTGTGTAGGCTACCAAAAAGAAACATAAACACTAAATAAGCTACAAAACGTTTGATCTACAATGTTGTCTTGCTTTAAGCTATGCTAGCCATGATGGCACAAAGTCTCTGAGAGTAACCAACCAACATATGATTTGATTTAAGGTTCACCTATGAGATGGAATCCCCAGCATTGCTTTGGTGATACAGATATCCCAGGGTCCTGGGATAGTATAAAACCAAATAATATTGTTCTAAAAAAAAGAGTAGCAATAAATGACTACAAATGACATTCTTGTGTACTCATAGAACAGTACTTTATTCAGTCATCATCAGAGAAGATTTCTTCTGCAGCCGGCAGTAACAAATACAGGCACCCAGGGCCAGCAATTTTTCAGAGAGCAAAAGATCTTTGAATACTCAGCCCTAAACAAAGTATCTCCATTAAGAAACTGTTTTCCTTCAGGGCTCATGGAATGCTGTAAAAAAGGAAATGGAAAAAGGATAAGAGTAAACAGTGAGGGATGGAGGGCACCAATGAAACAAGGCTTTTTAAATCAACATGATTGATGCACATATGAACTCACAGAGACTGATGTACCATGCACTGGACCTCTGGGGCTATAGGCCAGATGGAGTCCTAGGGTGAAAGGAAAAGTCCTGTTTAGGGATGGATAAATAGGTCTCATCCCTAACCCAGAAGCTATCTCCAATTGATAACCACTTATAAATGAAAATTTGCTTTTCTCCAAAGTAGTCTCACTGGATAGACTACTCTTAAGGATATGCTTCAGGCCCTGCAGTAGATGGGCAACATGACAAACAACAACAACAACAACAACAACAAAACCAGAACAACAAAAAAATCCCTTGGTGGCATCTTTAGAGGTTCATCCTTCCTTAATGCTATGTAAGGAATTTTTAAAAATAGTGTTATCATAATTTCCTTTTTTCTTCTTATTTTTATTATATTTTTCTTACATGTTTTCATCCTTTTAACCATAGAATTCCTTTGTGTGTATTATGGTTTTTAGGATTATGGTTTTATGTGAATGCTGAGTGATTTGACCAAGTGTTTGCCTCAATATCTGTGTTTTGGGGTCTTTTCTTCAGATCTTCTCTTTGTTTGCTTGTTTTGTCCTATTCCCAACTATCTCAGGTTATGTTTTATATATTATCATATCATATCATATCATATCACATTATATGCCCATAAAATCCTGTATGATAGACCGAATGAGAGTTAATCGACATGGTATGGGAAGTTTGGAGGAACTCAGGGAAGTACAGGGAGGAGAATCCACAATCAGGATTCATTATGTGAGAAAAAAAATCTATTTTCAATAAAAGGAAAATTTAGAATAAGAACATTATTAAGTGATGGTGTTAAATTTAATAGGGGAACACAATAATGCTAAAATCAAAGAGGAACTCCATGACTTTTTAAATATGCAGGAAAACAAGAGGTCTTTTAAGTTGCTGATGTTGCAGTTCTGTATAGAATCCATTTGTTTGAATGAGGATTATCTGAGGTGGAAGAGTAAAATTGTGACTAAAACTTTTCATTATTTAGGCTATGATACAACTGGAATGTCAACACATTGAATGTTAACATCTTAATAATTTATAGGCATTTTTTTAGCACAGTGTTAGATTTATAGAATAATTGGGCAGGTAATACAAAGATTTCTATATACCTCCCTAGCTTCCATTACTGCAAAATTTCCTCTGATATTAGTATCTTGCCCTAGCACAGTGTCCTTACTATAATTAAAAAGGAAGATGTTGATACATTTTTTCTTGCTATTATAATCTCTAGCTTGGATTGAATTTAACATTCTGTGTTACATCTTTCCAGGGGTTTTGACATGTGCACATGACCTCTAACCATTGTTTCAGTTATATAAAGTGCTTATGCAACCCCAAACATCCTCCCTTCATCTTTGGATTCTTCTTTTCACATTTCCCCTCTGGGTCTTGGCAAACACTGATCTCTTTACTGTCACTACAGTATGCTCATTTCAAAAATATTTTACAGCTATAATGTCATAAAAAGCCTTTTTTTCATTTAATTTTCTATTATACAATGTGCCCTTAAGCTTCTACATTATCTGTTTTGGGCTGGGTAATGCGTTTTCTCATGAATAGTGAATGATATTCTATTGTTGCAATATGCCACATTTATTCTTTCATTCACCTTTTGAAGGGCGTCTTGGTTGCTCCCATTTTTGATAATTGCAAAGTTGTTATAAATATTCATATTCCCAAGTTTTGTGGACATGGGGTTATAATTACTGCCTATAAATATGAAGGGGTACAATTTCTTCACTAGATCATATTGCAAAAGTTGGTTGTATTTAGTCTGATATTGCTGTAATTACAGATGCTTTACCATTTCCCTTCCCATCAGGAAATAAATGAGAAAATAACCCCTCACTTTAAATCTGTGTTGCTCCAAACTGGATCCTGAAAGCCCTAAAGGTCTTTGTGATCCATGCTTGGTCCCCAGCATGACTCTCTCAGAAGACTATAGGATCTCAATAAAGTATAACTTGATTGACTTCCATTGATCATCTTATCAACACTGACTATGGGCTCTGGCCTCATCTTCATTTGTCTTGGTTTCTGGCTCAGGAGATGATTAGTTTATGCATACAATGACTTCCTGCCATTTTCATCTGGAATAGGCATTGCATACCCTCAAGTTAAAGTACCAAGTTAAAGTACCAACAAATTGTTTCTCTTCAAGATTCAATTATTTTGACTATTTCATTTTAGGGGCAAAAGACTGCCTAGTGAAGTATTTATTTATTTCCCTTTCTCAAAGTGAGTATCTCTTCAAAGTATTTAACTTCCATGAACATAAATCTTTACACTTTATGGACACGTGCTCTTTTGATAAAGAAGACATATGGATGGAACTAGTAAATATCATCTTGACAGAGGTTACTAAGACCCAAAAGAATATGCATGGTGTATACTCACTAATAAGTAGATATTAGCCAAAAAGAACAGAATTCCCGGGATTCAATCCACAGAACTCACTAAGGCTAACAAGCTGAAGGGCCCAAGTGAGGGTGCCTCAATTCCACTTGGGAGGGAGAAGAAAGTTATCACAGGAGGGGGATAGGGAGGGAGGACATGGGTGAGAAAGGCAACAGGGAGGAGAAGAAAGGAACACGATCAGGTACTGTGGGAGAGCAGGACTGAAGACCTGAGGGCCAGCAGAAAGAATCAAAACAGGCAACCTTGGAAGGTGAGACACTCTGAGGACATCAACAAACCAGGGAAATTGACTTAAAATTGGGGTTCAGACCGAAAAAGAGAATACTTATTAGAGGAATCTCAAATAGCTGGAAAATACTTAAAGAAATGTCCAGCATCTTTACAGACCAGGGAAATGTAAATCAAAAGTATTTTTATATTCTATCTTATACCTGTGAAAATAAACAACAAGATATGTTGTTTATTTTGCCTTTATGTTGCCAAGATAAACAACAGAAATGACCTTGACTCTGTTGTGAACTTCAAAAAAGCCATTAAGGACAGTTGAAATGACTTTACAGGTTAAGAATATGCTTGTCACTAAGCATGCTGACCTGTGTTTAACCCCCTTACCCAACATGATATGTAGAAAGGCAGAACTGACTCCTGGAAATTATACTCTGATCTCCACATTCCTGATATGGCATTCACACCCATACATGCATTTGCAAGTCCAATCATCATCATCATCATCATCATCCCCCTTTATAATGAGTAAAATGTAGGGTCAAATGGATAGTTTTCTGGTTGTCTTAGTTGCTTTTCTATTGAGGTTCTAATACCCAATATCGAAGACAATTTGTAGAAAAAAAAAGAATTTATTGATGACTTAGTTTCCAGTGGTTCCAGTCAATGACCATCCCAGCAGTAAGCTTGGCAGAAGGCACACAAGCATGGCACTGAGACAGTTGCTGAGAGCTCACATCTTGGGCTACAACCATGGGACATAAAGAGAGACTCAGAATAGCAGGAATCTTTGGAAGTCTCCAAACCTGTACTTGGTAACAGGTGTGTACTAGGGTAACACATACCCTAAAATTGCCACACCTTTAAGTCCTTCCCAACACTTCCACAAACTGGGAACCAAGCATTCAAGTAGATGAGCCTGTGCTACCATTGTCATTCAAATCACTATAGCATTTAAAAACAATAACTGCTTTTGCAGAGGACTGGGATCTGGTTCCCAGCACCAATATAACAACAGCTCATAAAAATTTATAATTCCAGTTTCATAGGTTCTGACAACCTCTTAGAGCTCTGCAAGCAGCAGGTAAACAACTACATAGACATACCAAAAGTATGTAAATTTGGAAGAAAAAAAACATTAATAGCTTTGCTTTGTGAAGATTGAAATTATGATTTCTATGATTTCGATATAGTAATATATAAAGAATATTATATATATATGTGTGTATATAGTTATAATTTATGCATGTGTATGTTACCATTATGCATAAATTACATCTATGTATGATTTGAATGCGTAAATTGTCATTCATTTTATATATGTGGATATGTTCATATAGATCTATAAATGATTTGAATGTATGAATTGTCATTCATTTTATATAGGTGTATATGTTCATATTTAATATATGAATATATATAAAGAACGTGATTCAAATTTCACTTATTCGCAGTATATATAATTAGCAGAATATATAATTAGCAGTATACATAATATATACATATATACATATATATTTCTGACACATTTCTAATTATATCTGAATATTTATATATGTGTTTCAGGTGCATATCTTTAAGTGTTTAGCATTAGTCAGCCTACATCAGTTATGAGTTCCATTTGATTAAACATTATTCCTTCATTTGTACTTAATCAAGCAACAAATAATTAGAAATTTATGAGTATTAGAAGGACAAAACATAAAAGATTTAGTTTTTTCAGAAATAATATGTATTTCTTCAGTATAAACAAGATATTTAGAGCCAAGCCCTGATTATATTTTTAAGATAGGTGTATATTTGGTGTCTTAGAAGGAAATATCTACCTGATTAATTTCCAAATTCTGGAAAATATCTTTCCAGAATTGTATGGATTTAGTAAAGCAAAAGAGGAGCAAAGGTCATAAACAGGAAAATGATTCAGCAAAATAGGTGGAAAATTTGCTAATGGTAACATAGCTTGATCTATCTGACTAATTGTTTATGATGATGGTCTGCATTGTCATATGTATGATACAATCATGGTCTGCATGTCCATATGTAAAAAAAAAATGTGTTTAAATTTACCCTTTCTAGTGTGAAGATATTTCTCTCAATGACTCCTTCAATAATAATTAAATTCATTTACTGTATTACCAATAGTATATTTCATAGTGGGTTGGCCTCCTAAAAAAGCAACCATATCCAGATTAATTAACAAGAGACTTTGGCTTCATTTTTATCAAATGCATGCAGAATACTTCTGTAAAAAACCAAAAAAATTGCCAGCTAAAAATATCAGAGACAAAGTACATCTCAGAAAACACATCATATTTTACTTTATAACTTCAGGTTTGCTCTCAGAAGTGTATATCACCATAATATTGAGGAATTTTACAATGCAAATCAACAACAACTCTACAAGGTCCTTTCCGTGTAAATGTCTTCAGATGCATAATCAAGCAGAGAAAATAAAAAATATGCTTGGTTTGTTACACAGACCTAGAAGAAATGTTTGCTTAGATAGATTCTTGCACCATCTGGGACACAAGTGCTGGGTTTTGCAACAGATTGCATAATTTTCCTGTAGAATCTGGAGAAAAGCCCTAACTGCTTTAATGGAGAGTTGATTTTACATGCCTTTAATCTTCATTGAAGTTTGTCTTAAAGGCAATCCATATGGTTGAATGGCAGAACTAGTCATTAGCTTAACACCGTGTTCATGTTTCCATCTTTCTGTGGGAGACATGCAATATTTCACCTTATAGAGAGTTGGTTTTCATTGCACATGGCAATTAATCTTTTTACTAGCCAAGCATCTACTGCATATATTTGCCATTTGATTGATTAGATTAGAAATTTAATGTTACATTTCATACATTAGTAATATTTCAATAGAGCACGTACCAAGGACTCCACTACCAATAATATAGTGGATCAAGAGCAGCACAAATTAGCACCTGGAGCAGAAAGGATGACCTTGACAGGAAGGGAATAATTCATTCTCACTGGGAAATCGTAGAGCAAAGTTCATCTTATTAAAAGCTCTGTGTAGAACCCGTGGCTGGAGGGTGCATGGACTCCTATCAGGCAACAGAAAACATATAAAAGCAGATGGAAAAGATACAATTCCCAAATGGAAGAGACAGTGACATTTCCCTTTCACACCCCAGCCTCTATAGACCATTCTTTCAGGATTCTAGAATGAAAGTTGCTTGTATCACATAGTAACATTCATCACTTTAAAAAAAAAAGCTAACAAAGAATTTGGGATTTGTAAATAATTCATAATATTATCATGGAGACTGCTTCTAAAGTGAAATAAAGTGGAAGAGATTTTTCACATTGAATTAAATTCTTTCTAGGACTAAAGTTGGCATGATTTCTAGGAAATAAAAATGTGAAGACTTTCTGTCTCTACCAAGAGAAGAACTCAAAGGAAAGTCTATCTATATTTACATGTAGCATATTAAGCACCATGCTGGCCCCTTAATTCTAAATACATTATCATATATTATCTACCAAAGGTTACAGGAATTTTGGGGTCTTGTAGTGCACTGAGAGGAATTAGAGACTGACCTATGTATTTATATAAATCCTCAACCCATAAAATATTATGTTTATGCAGCAGGACAAGCCTAAGGGTTCAGTAGTTGCACACATGCCTCATTGCTAACAAATAGCTATTTAATGACTTGAGATTTGCTCATCAAGGAGGAAGTCATACCTGATACTGGAAAACTAGAAAAGTACTCAGGACTAGTGAAGTCATGAATCTTGGGAGAGAACCTACAATCACTATTTTACTAAACCAGCCTAATCTTGAACTACATTCTAAAAATCTGTCCTTAAGTATAAGTATAGTCTTCACCCCTCATCAGGAAAAAAAAATTCCTTACAACAGATGGAGATCATCACAGAAAAACTACAACTGATCAAAATGTAGGGATGTAGATGCTCAGACCCAACTGATTTACCTACAACATAACTCCTGAATTACTTTCTTTCTCTGCTCATAATCTACTTTCTTACATACATATCCAGAAATAGAGATTATTATTATAAAACAGAGAGAGAGGGAGAGAGAGAGACAGAGAGAGAGAGAGAGAGAGAGAGAGAGAGAGAGAGAGAGAGAGAGAGAGAGAGAGAGGAAAGACTGTACGAACCAGAGGACCAAGGGTACTACCTGTAATACTATGTGTCCTAGAAATGTTGGAAGTTACACCCATGAACAGGATTGCCCAATCATGGTCTAAACAAGAAGAATGACAGGAAACACACTGAAATGGATGATGGAAGCTCATGAGACATCAGCACTACACACGATACTACAGGTAACTAGGAATGCTGAGAATGGGAGAAATAATCTCCAGGAAAGGACATGCCAACTGGTTATCCAATAGCAAGGAGTCAGCCCTGAAAACATGTATATCCATAGATGTATGTAAGAACATTAAAAACAAATCCTCCACAAATTTAAAAAAAGAACAAAATGGGGGCATCTTACATGTGAGGATTTTGAAGGAGAAAAGGAAATAGAAATAATGTAATTATACTATAATTTACAAACAAAAATTGTTGTAAAAACTCTAAGGGCCATCTTCTCTACATGTAATAAGCTATTGTGGTTGTTTTCTTGTTTGTTTCTTCATTTATTTTTAATTTACCTTCATTTTCTGATGAGAAAGGGTAAGCTGGTTAGCTTTTGTCAACTTGTCAGAAACTAAATACATGTGGTAAAATAAAACCTCAGTTAAGGAAAGACCTCCATTAGATTTGTCCTGAGCAGATCTGTGAGTTATTACCTTAATTGATGATTAATGTGGGAGGTTCAAAAATATTGGGGGATGTGCCATTCCTGGACATGTGTGTAAGAAAGTAGATTATGAGCAGAGAAAGAAAATAAGTCAGTAAACAACATTCATCATCATCTCTGATTAAGTTCCTGTTCTGACTTCCTGTATGATGGATTGTAAGGGCAAACTGTGAGCCACATACATCCCTGGTGCTTATCAGAGCAACATAGAGCAAACAGGAAGCAAATAACTGTAATCCAAACAAGATGAATACCATTTCTGGCCACACTCCATTCTCCAGTGACTTAGAAAGAGGAACACTCCTCCACTGCTGGTGGGGTTGCAAATTGGTACAACCATTCTGGAAATCGGTCTGGCGGTTCCTCCGAAAACTGGGCACCTCATTTCCAGAAGATCCTGCTATACCACTCCTGGGCATATACCCAAAAGATTCCCCAGCATGTAATAAGGATACATGTTCTACTATGTTCATAGCAGCCCTATTTATAATTGCCAGAAGTTGGAAAGAACCCAGGTATCCCTCTACAGAAGAGTGGATGCAAAAAATGTGGTATATATACACAATGGAGTACTATTCAGCCATTAGAAACAATGAATTCATGAAATTCTTAGGCAAATGGATGGAGCTGGAGAATATCATACCAAGTGAGGTAACCCAGACTCAAAAGATGAATCATGGTATGCACTCACTAATAAGTGGATATTAACCTAGAAAACTGGAATACCCAAAACATAATCCACACATCAAATGAGGTACAAGAAGAACGGAGGAGTGGCCCCTTGTTCTGAAGAGACTCCGTGAAGCAGTATAGAGCAAAATCAGAACAGGGAAGTGGGTAGGGTTGGGTGGGAAAACAGGGGGAGGGAAGGGGACTGATGGGACTTTAGGGGAGTGGGTGTCCAGAAAAGGGGAAATCATTTGAAATGTAAATAAATATATCAATAAATTAAAAAAAGAAGCTGAATACTGTTCACATGGGATAAAGAACACAAACTAACAAGAAAAAAAAAGGAAATTGGAAAATAAGCCAGAAAATTATTGATGGACATGTTTTTTTTTAAGTAATTTGAAGTCATTTTAGGTAAAGAATTTTTGTTGGTTTTTGCAATGTAGCCAATGTGACTTTTATAACATTGAAGTACATTGAACATTGTTTATATGTGTACCTTTTTGTTCCTTTCCTCTGTGGCTCTGAATGCTGACCTTGATCTCTTCCTCTGATTATGCTCTTTGCTCAGGAACAAGTGAGTCTTAGCAAGAGCCACAGAAAAGGAATACTAAGACAAAGTATCGCCTTTGTTCATTCTTCCTGTACCATTATTAAAACAGAAGTATAGGCAATACCACAGGTTACTGGATGAAGAAGATCAACAGGAGACCAGAGGGATTCACTACAGTAATAATCAGGAGCATCCTAAGTCTCTCATAACTAAACCAGAATACTGAGGAAGTCAAATAAAAGACCAAAAAGTAGTCCCTATGACCAACTTGTACCCAAGTAATGAGGTCTATTGGGATGCTGAGATTCAGCCTTGTTGATTATATATTACTGTGTCAGTACTTATGATATAACATGGTTGGGAAAGTCTAGCATCTGTCAACAGCAGCTGACAGCAAGGAGTTGTCACCATTTGCTTGACTTCTCTCCCTGTTCACATGAAGAAGCTCTGCTTTGTGACTACTTGTGATGGGATTTGCCATAGCCCTGAGCACAGCTCTTTCAGCATAATTGCAGACTTCATCTTCAAGTCCATACTAAGCCTACCACTGTGAACTTGTTCTCAGCCATTTTCATGGGCTTAAGTTAATCATGGTTCACATTCAGAAGTGAAAATTTATATAACGTCTTGATTGAGAAATTGTGGCACAAAGCTTATGGGACTAGCCAACCAATATCTAACTTGATGTATGGTCTGCTCTGGGAAATAGAACACATACCACACTGACATTGCTTGGAGGTGACTAAGAAGACTAGAGTCTAGAACAAATCTAAATACTACTGATCTAAAAAAAGGTAACAATAAACTTACTCTTAAATGTCCTCTTATTTGGTTATATTCATAGATTCGTTCTTTATTCAGCCGATCAGAGAAGGCTCTTTCTACAGGAGATGGGAAGAAATACAGAGAGTTACATTGAGACACCACATAGTGAGAGACACATTAGAGCACTCAGTTCTTCATGAAATATTGTCATCAAATCCAGCCTCTCAGAGCACAGGAAACATGGAGGAAGATGAGGCAAAAAGAGTGTAAGAGCCAGGGTGGATGAAGATCACCAGGAAAACAGGACCCTCTTCATCGACTGAACAGAGGTCATACGAACTTACAGAGACTGAAGCAGCAAGCCCAGGTTGACATGGGTCCTCAGTATTCATGTTTAGACATGGTTATGACATCCAATACTCAGCATACATATTATAGCTTTCAGACTAGTATTTTTGTGGGACTCCTGAGTGTGTGAATGAGTGGGTCTCGGATTCTAATGCCTTCTCTTGAGCTCTTTCCTTCTGTTGGCTTGTCTTGTCTAATTCGATGTGATGGCTTTTGCTTCAGTTCATTATCAATTATTTTATCATTTGTTGTTATCTCTTAGAAGACTGTTCTTTTCTAATGAGAGACTTATTTTGAGTAGATCCAGGAGTGAAGAACAGTGGGAAAGAACTGGGAGAAGTGCTGCAAGGGGAGGAAACTGTATTTGGAATTTATAGTATGAAGAAATAATTTGTTTGTAATAAAGGTGGAAAGAAGAGAAATGCAAATGCAAATTATTGCCAACAAGGGAGAAATGGAGAATGGTTGTACAACAGATTGTTCAAAAATAGCTCAGGGTGATGGCAAGATGGCTCAGTAGGCCAAGAGGCTTTCTACTGAGCTTTGCAACCTCAATGTGAATCCCCAAGTGCTACATAGCAGAGGGAGAAAACAAACTGCCCCAAATCATCCTCTGCTTTCCATATTCATGACATAGTCCATGTGTGTGTGCGCGCGCGCGCACACACACACACACACACACACACACATTCAAACCGATAGGTAAGTAATGAAATACAATAAAATATGTAAAACCATCTAAAGACTAGCAGAATCCACCAAAGAACTAAATGAGTGAGCAAACAGGTGAGTGATGCATACTTTAAAGTTCAAAATATTCATTTTCTCCTTTGAACACAACTTCAGATTATCTGGTGGATATTAATAATAGCTAAAGTATAAACAGGATATGGAACTTTTTATTTTCAAATAGTAAACAAATGATACAATGATACAATTTATGCATTTTACACAATATGGGCCTTAAACTTAATTATGTTAAGTATACACTACAGCTAAAACCTAGAAAACACAGGCTTCTGTGACTGAATGACAATGTGCATTAATTCGGGTATTTAATGTAGAAGCTAGTGTGCTGAGAAAAGCTTTGCAGTCTATTTAAACTTGTTTTAATTTGAATCCCAAGTCATTCTCTGTGTCTATAATGTGGAACTGCTTAATAATCTGTAGCAATAAAGCAAAGATTTGGGGACAGATTAGATTTCCCTTGAATACATAGCCTAGACTACCCAATGTGTACAGATACAGTTCATAGGAGTGAATCAAAGGGTAGATAGATGCAAATCAATTAGTGTGTACCATTAAAATTACCAGCCTTAGAAAAGACAGAACTTTAATAAACATCAAGCTAAACTAGTAAGATCCAATTGTTAAGACTTAAATCTTATTAATCAATTCTGTGTCTAATCATTAAGGAGTTTGCCAGAAATGTTAATAGTCAAACAAAAGGATCGTCAAAACAAAATATTAGACTGACATAATTGAACGAATTTCTGCTCAGTGATAAATTGCTATCTAAGATTAACTGCACAGAACTGTGATTAGTTAAATCTTGAGTTGATTTGAAAGCTGCCTTCAAAATTTTTAGGAATTAAACGAGAGAGATTATGACTTAATGCTAGAGTAGGGACAGAAAAAGGCATCTTTCCCATTTGAAATATCATCTCTGTGTCTGTGTCTCTCTCTGTCTCTATCTTTTCTCTGTCTCTGTCTTTTTGTCTCTCTCCTGGGTCTTTCTCTCTGCCCCTCTCACTCTCTTGTCATAGACACTTCCTTGCTAGCCAGAAGTTCTCTAGAGATTACATTTTAAAAAACAGCTCTCTGGGTACCAAAAGTGTGATGGACAGATTCTCTCAGCTGAAACCCACTTGTATCTGCTGTCAGAAACATGAATCACGAACAAGAAAAAAAAGCTGCTATCATTTCATTGTGAAGTTAGTCCTTAAAGATAGATGAACCAGGTGCACATCATCAACTAAATGTGAAAGAATTGCCTCATGATTCTTTCAGACAGAAGATATGTGGAATTCACCATTGCTTGGGGGACCAGCACAATAAATATATGGATTATAGTTATCACACTTTTCATATGTATCATACATGCCTGTCTGCCTCATTCTTCTCATGGATGTTTAGTGTGAGCATCATCTTCATATGTAAGCTGTTTATAAATTCTGGGGGAATGATCATACTCTTTCATCATTGAAAGTTATAGGTAAAGGCTCCTTAACATAAAAAATCTGCAAAATGGCAAAGGCAGCTTACAGATAATGGCATAAGCAATTGAAATTCAATACCAGGCAATGTAACATTAATCTGTATAATCCCAAAGTGATCTTTTTTTTTATTCTAAGGCTCAGTATTCCAAAATGTAATTTGAAATTTTGAATTTTCCTTCCATCAATCTGGGTCAACAAGTGTACTCACTAATAAGTGGATATTAGTCAAAGAAGCACAGAATACCCAGGATAAGTTCCACAGAACTCAAGGTTAGCAAGTTGAAAGGCTCAAGTGAGGATGCTTCATTCCCACTGTAGAGGGAGAAGAAAGCAATCACAGGAGGCAAAAAGAGGGAGGGACCTCAGTGGGAAGATAGGAAGTGGAAAAGAGGAACCTCATTACATATTGGGGGGTGACAGGAGAGAAACCCTGAGGGCAGCACAATGAATGGAAACATGCAACCTCCAGGGGTGAGAGGTGGTGGAGGAACCCTTTAGAATGTACCAGAAACCTGGGAGGTGAGAGACTCTCAGGACTCAAAGGGAGGGACCTTAAATGATATGCTCAACCGTGGGGAGTGGGCACTTGCAGAGCCCACCTCCATCAGAAAGACAGCGTATCAAGTGAGGGATGGAGTTGCCATTCCACAGGCAAAACTCTGACACAGAATTGTTCTTGTCTAAAAGAACTGCAGGGACAAAAATGGAGAAGAGACTGAGGGAAAGAATTTCCAGTGTCCAGCACAACTTGGGATCCAGTTCGAGGTGAGTGTTCAAGGCCTGACACTATAACTGGGAATATGGTGTGCTTACATCAGGAGCCTAGCATGACTATCCACTAGAGGCTGAAGAAGTAGCCAACTGAAACAAATACAGAAACCTCCACCCAACCATTGGACTGAAGTTGGGCACCCTTGTAGTTGAATGAGGGAAAGCCTCGAAGAAGCTGAGGAGGAGGGCTACTTCAGAGGAAGACCAGCAGTCTCAACTAACCTGGACCCCTGAGATCTCTCAGACACCGAGCCACCATCCAGGCATCATACACTAGCTTCTCTTTGGTGCCTGACAACAGAGGACTTCCTGGTCTGGCCTCAGTGGGAGAAGAAGTACCTAACCCTCAAGAGATTTGAGGCCCCAGGATGTGGGGAGGACTGTTGAGTGGATAATGAGGGAGCCTGGGGACATCCTCTTTGAGACAGAGGGAGGAGGAATGGGATGAGGAACTGTGGAAGTGTGGACTAGGAGGTGTATAATGACTGGACTGTAAAAAAACTAAAATGAAAATAAAAAAAAAAAAGCTCAAAAAAGATGTTTACCCTCCATGATGGATTCAAAGTTGACTTGATAATAACCTAGAGAGAAACCAGGACAAGATAAGAATGGTCCAGCTTGAGTGACTTCCCAAGACAATAATAGGTGTTTTTTCTTTGTTGTTGTCTCTTTTCTCTCTTGTAGTGATTTTAATGATATTGTGTTGTTAAATATTATCAAATTGACAGGATCTAGAATGGTGGAAGGCCCACCCTAAAAGTACAAAACCAGGAGAAAGTAGTGAATGCTTATGCTACTATTCCCTGCTGATGTAGCAATGCTGCCCCTGCTCTAAGAGATTATATTCTTGAACAGTGACCTAAATATCTCTATTTCCTATCTTCCTTAAAATTTTTGGATCATGTGTTTTGTTGAAGTAATAGAAGAAGAAAATACAGAAGATGTAATTGTCATCATCGTCATTATCATCATCACATTACTATGATCCATATATAGTTAAGATTCTTCACAGAGCTGGGAACTGTGGAATAAGACTAGTCATTGTAGTCATCCAGTTCACATGAAGTGTTCAGAAACAGGTAAATTCACATTAGCTTAGAGACATAACTCGTTCTTCCCAGGAGTTTGTGGATTAACTAGTCTCACTATGTAAGCATGCCTTTTGCAGTTTTTTTTTTCCTCTGAAGCAAAGGCGTATTTGTATAAACTGAAAAAATTTATTTAGATGACTCTGAACGACATTTTAAACCCAAGCATTCTAAGTGTAAATATATTTTCTGATCTGAAAATAATGTAATAGATATTTAGTAAGTCCTGGAAAAGAAAACAAGAACTTACGCTCTTTTGTGCCATACCCTGATGACTCAGGTACACAAGAGAGCTTAAGAGAGAAAAGCTGGATAAATATCATAAGCAGAACAGCAATATTTTAGTTCTGCCTGTCTTGTCTGTGAACTGTAAACCTAACACACCTATTTGTTTAATCTTATCTCTTTACCTAATATGTAATATAAATTACAAAACTGACCTTCTTCCAAATGTGAATGATGTAAACAAAATGCCATATTTAAAAAACATTAATATGTAATGTGAATTATAAAACTGCTCTTCATCCAAATGTGAACAATGTAACAAAATGCCATATTTAAGAAACATTGATATATATATATACTAAAGATAAAAGCAAAAGTAAAGATGTGCACCAATGAAAGTGAAAGCATGCACAAATCAGATTAAGTTGGCTGGAAAATCTGGATTGAGTATATATAGTCTGATATGAGAAAATATAAAAAAGTTGGTAAATAGTTTTAGATGTATATAAAATTGTGTACATTTTTTCTAAAGGTTAATTAGAGTGAATTTGAATTAGAAAAACAGAATTGAGGACTGGGTTGCTACGAGGCTTTCCAAACAAAACCTAGAAGAGTTATTCTCAGAAGGAAATAGATGATATCATAAAAATAAAGTCCACTGAAAATTTTAGTTATTTCCTAATGCAGATGCATACAGAGGGTCAAATTTTAGCAAGCTGAGACAAAAGGACACAGGATTAAGTTGCAATTTCATTTTAAAGGTCTGGAAAGTGCACGTAGACCTATTGTGGAAAGGCCACTAACCACCAAGGACCCATAATGATTGCTGTTTGACAATTTTAATATGTAAGGGCGCATGATTAAAATGTAAGGGGCACCTTGAGTATATCTGAAGCTAAATTAACACTTGCTGAGTGTTTTTGTGGCAGGCTCTGGACTGGTTGAATCACACATGTTATCCCATTTAATCCTTGTGATAACTTTGGGAGAGAGGTTTTGTTACTAAGAACAAAGTTTTGATTTTACTATAAAATGAATGTGAGGTTAGAATCAGATATACAGAGATTCAAATTCTGCATAAATGATTTCTGTGAAACAACCTTGACATTTCATGTTAAGTAAGAGGCCATATGAGTTGCCCCTTTGTGTTCTCATTTTAAGGTTTGATAAGGTATTTCTGGTATGTCATAGTCAATATACAGTGGCCCTCAGGCCAATTCTATAGTACTCACACTAAATACAAAACATTTATACAGTACTGGAAAAACTCTAGATGAAATGTTGAAAATAGACGGTAGAGAAAGGGGAAGCTATTTATGTATTAACTTGTAATCCCTGAAAAGAAATTTTTTAAATTAAAATTCAGGACATTTTTAAATCCCAGTTCTCCATATCATAGCGGATCGTTCTGTCAGGCACATTCAGCTGGTGCTCTCTTAAGATAGTAGGACAGGTGCAGGCAACAGTTAATGCTTCACTTCCAAATAAAAAAGAAGAACCCAGGATTTCTCAACACATAGATACCACAGTTCTAAGTACACTCCATGTATATATGAAAAACACCACAGTATTTTGTAGGATTTGAATGATTAATTAGCCCATTATTCTGTATGATAATGCACAACAAAAGGAGTCTAACATTAAAATGGAATAATAAAAACTTGAGGACACAAAAATGCTGATTCCTCTGGCTTGAGAACTACATCGTGTAGACATGTACTGAATAATTACGCTATGTTCCATAAATATGGACAAATATTACACATCACATTTTGATGGATAAAAGTAAAGAAAAAAAGGTATGTTGAAAGGAGGAGGAAGACTATCAAGAAGGGTGACTAGATGCTACCACCAAATATTTGCACACATCATAGAAACCACATGTCTGTATAACTCAGATAATGGTGTACAATAGAAATCATAATACCATTGTTACTGTCTAAAAAGAAATAGAAATCTAGACATTGCCTAACCCTTCTGGGCTAGAATTTCACTCATTCCTGTCACTTATCTAAGATAAGTGGAGCATCTAGCTTGTAGAAGCTTCCATTTGTTCACTAATGTGTCCAGGAAGTACCAAAACAAAAATACAAAATTCCCAAGCAGTTGCCCCGGAATCACTAGCCTCTGCTACTACCACCATTACTGTGGTCTCACTATGGCCAATAGTGTGCTTCTCAGTGCCTGGATTTTGATTTGATTTGATTCTTAGGAAATTCATACTTGTATAAAATATCATATCCACTCCCAAGTCATTCAACTCCCCGCATGTACATCTCAACAGGTTCCTCTTTTAACTTCCTCTTCCTCTTTCTCCTCTTTCTCTTCTTCCTTCTCTTCCTCCTCCTCATCCCATCCTCCTTTTTTCTTTTTCTCTTCCTCTTCTCCCCCTTCTTCTCCCTCCCCTACCCTCCACTTCCTTCTCGTCCTCCTCGTCCTCCTCATCCTCCTCCTCCTCCTCCTCCTCCTCCTCCTCCTCCTCTTCTGTATAACCCACTAATTTGAATTAGATGAGGAAGTAAGTGGTCCATGAAGTAGTGCAAGGGAAACCAACCCATATCATACTCTAAACAAATAATAATTCCCTCTGCCTCATCAACTGTATAGTGCCAGTAGCGCCTCAGCTGAGGCCAGGAGACCATCTACATCTGAGCCACAATTTTTATGTCATTGCCTGAACCCTTTTATTATTATTATTATTTATTGTTGTTGTTATTGTTGTTGTTGAAATTTTAATCCCAGTGTGGAATTTCTTTTTTTCTATATTCTATGTTTACATTCCAAATGATTTTCCCTTTCCCAGTCCCCCCCCCATAAGTTCCCTAAGCCGTTTTTTTCTCCATCCATTCTCCTATCAACCCCCTCCTACTTCTCTGTCCTGGTATTCCCCTACAATGCTGGAACAAGCCTTTGAACTCTTAAAGGATGGGTTTTCTATGTCCAAGAAGTCTTTTATAAAGTTACATTGTAAACTTATTGAGGACTCAGAACTGACAGGAAAATCTCACTAAGACTGTAGCTGCCTCTATATGAAACTATTACAAAGTATGTGAAGTGTGCATGCAAGTATGAGTGTGTGAGTGTGTGTGTGTGAGTGAGTGAGTGAATGTGTGTGTACGTGTGTGTGTGTGTGTGACAGAGAGAGAGAGAGAGAGAGAGAGAGAGAGAGAGAGAGAGAGAGAGAGAGAGAGAGAGAATATCTACAGAAAATCTAAGAGTAATGAGAAGGAAAGGTGAGTCAAATTATTTCAAAAAAATAATCAAATCTGATTTAGGCACCCATGCATAACCTTGTAAAGGCTAAAGCAGAGAAAAATGTGTGGTATATGTCCTTATGACATATTTCTTATCTCCAGTTTCATCCATTTTCCTGCTGATATCATCATTTCAATTCTGTTTTGACTGAATAAAATTATGTTGAGCACATATAACAAACTTCTTTATTGACATACTGGTTTACGGATTGCAACATTGATTCTCTATGATTGGCTATGGTGAATAGTGTTGCAGTAACAATCAGTATGCATGTATCTCAAGTGCTATGGTGACATAAAGCCATTTGTGTTAGATGAAGAATTCATAGAGCTGGGTCCTATGGGTATATCCATTTCCATTTCTAATTTTCTGAGGAATACCAATATTACCTGGAATAATTTACCTTTGTACCAGAAGCAGTACATATCTCTGAAATTCAACAATTATATAACAAATTCTAATTTGCATACATTTCTCTTTTCCCTTCTTTCCCTCTCTCTTCCTCCCTCCTCCTTCTAAATCCATTCTAGACCTCTGACGCTTAGGTGAATGACTACTCTATTATTCTGTGACAATAATGTGACTCTCCTTTGTCTGTTGAATATTCAAATTACTGCCTTTAAATTTCAAAATAATCATAAGAAAAGTATGTATCAAAATTTGTTCTGAATAAATAAATTCTCTTTATTGTGGTGAATATTTGACTCCTTGAACAAGCAGCAACTTGATTCTAACACCTGAAGACACATTAAATATAGTACAGGTACTATCAATTAAAGTGTCTGGAAATTAATTACAACAAGAACTAGAATCATTCAACTAATCACAGGCAGATCTAAATAAATTAGTTCTTAATCATAGCTTTGAAAGAAGAGAAAGAGAAGGCAACTTCAAGAAAGTCAAATTGCCTTCCCTTGGGCTAAGACATAATAAAACATTCAAAAAGTGAGAGAGGTTTAACTTCAATTTTGTTGATAAGATCAACAGAAAGTTTTAATAATACTATTAATAAGTTATTTCCCTTAATGCAGCTTTTGAATATAATAGTTTTATTGCTAAGTAAAAGGTCTTATTTACAAAGCAGTGCAAAAGCTTTATAGGTGGATGGTGAGGTGGGAAAACTGTGGAAGATGACAGACTTCCTGTATGCTTTCAGTCATTTCATTCCAGCAGTTCTCTGGAGTCATGTCTGTGTGGAGATTGAGTTCCTTCCTACAGCTTCATATAAAGAGCTTGTCTTTTTCTGAGATCCTTTACAAACAGGGGCAAAAAAGCTATCAAATATTTTTTCCTGTTGTAACCAGGCATGAAGCATGACTGGGAAAAAAATAAAGAACTAAGACTGACTTACCATGAACATTTCTTCCAATTTCCACAAAAGCAAGTTTTTTTTTGCTATTTTTTCTTTAAATCCTAAGGTTATTTCCTATACCTTTCTACAAGTTCAGTAAGTAGTGACATACATACATCAGGTTTGTTCATTGGTAACACAAACTTCCACAACCAGCATGATGATAGGCATTTAGAGGATAGATATTTTCCTGCTTGGGTAGAAACTTACCATGATGACTTCTGAAAGATCTTTATTCTCAGCAGCTTTATGGTGAACCACTTAATTTGGATATCTAAGCTCACTTTACTCAATTTGTTACAATTCATGTTCATTAGAACTTCTTTGACTTTGATTTGAAGAGACTATTTTCTTCCAATATTATAGATGATTCTGTCTGATCCATCTGAATTTGGGTTTACATAATGCTGACTAGATGCATGGCATGCAATATTCAGCATCAGAAAGCATAATTTTGATGATTTTGAGGTGAAGATGGACTGGTGTGTGTGGGGTATCCTCCCAGGGACAGCAGGGAAAAGGAATGGGAAGTGGAATTGTAGGAAGGGGGACCAGGAGCTGGGGACAATGGCTGGATTGTAAATACATACATACATACATATATACATACATACATATATACATATATACATATATACATACATACATATATACATACATATTTTTTGAAAGAGTACTTGTCTATTTAACCATCCTCATCTCACCATAAGTTTAAGAATATTGTGCAATCACTATTACTCTAACATCTATTTAGTATCTGACACAGAGTGAAATTGAATGTTTTTTATGAATGATCCATATAGCATTGTAACTTTATAGCTATTACCCATACATCAACGAGCTCTCATTTCCTGTAACTAAATGCAAAAGATCAATACTAAATATGGGAACAATTCAGTAACGACCTTAAGGAAAATAAGTTGTCTGACTTTGTATTTGTGTCTGTAATATTAATACTCATTGCAAGGACTTGTAATGTGTACTATGTCAGCTTAGTGAGAAGTAAGTGAACACAGACACATCAGGTTGCAAGTATGAAAACACCAGGTTACTTATCATATATATATATATATATATATATATATATATATATATATATATATACATATGTGTGTGTGTGTGTGTGTGTGTGTGTGTGTGGTGTAGTCACATGCACTTAACTCTTTTCTACCTTTAAGTTTGAATTTATCATTAGCGTGGGTTTGGGCAGTGTGGATGCTTGTGCAATGGTGCACATATGGAGGTTAGATGGGACCTTTGAAAAGTTGTTTCTCTCCTGCCAACACTGGGTGAGTTCCTGGGAACAAATTTATGTCTTCAGGGTCAGGATGCATGCACATAAACTCAGGGAGAATCACTGCCAGCTACAGGACAAGAAATTCTATGGATACTTTTTGTGTTCCTTTTTTTTTATTTTAAGAAAAAAATAGATACCTTCATGAACTAAAGCAAAATGTATTCTTCAATTATTCAGCATCAACTGTGAGAGCCCATGAACATGTGTGATGCAGTATTATTTACTATATTATTGGGCATTATCTAGTGTAATTTGGAAGGAACATAGTAGTGCAGTAATCTATACTCAGAGTGAATTTTTAAGTGATTTATGTTCTTTAACCTTGAGAAATTAGTGATACTGTTCTTCCCCTATACCTGTGTAATGCATCTTTACCTTAGCTAGTTCATTCTGCACATTTTTTATTCTTACATAACAATTTTAGGAAAATGAGTGGTTTTCTATTTCCAGAAAACATCAACAATTAAGTGCTTTAAGAAGACCTTCATCTCTGCAAACCACAAAGCTAACAGCCATAATATATATGCAGAATACCTGATACAGACCCCTATACTTACAATTTCAGTTTCTGTGAGCCCTGCTTAGATGATTCAGTGGACTATGTTCTTCTGGTGCCCTCCATCCCTCTGGCTCCTACAGTCTTCCCTCGCTCTAATATGCAGGTTCCCTGATCACAAATGGGAGGGACCTGATGAGACTTCCAATTCAGACATTCTGTCCAGCAAAATGTCTGGCTAAGGGTCTCAGTACCCACTCACATTTCCACCAGAGGAAGCCTCTCTGATGACAGACAAGGCATAGATCTGCAAGTATAGCAAAATATCTTTAGGAATCATTCCATTGATTTTTTTTCCCAGTCATGCTTAATTCTACCTTCGATCTCTGGGATGTGTCTCTGAAACTGTTTCCTGATTTTGAGACTCTCTTCCTCCTGTTGGGTTGCCTGTCCAGACTTGATATTGAGGGCTTCAAAATATTTTATTGTATATTACTTTGTCCTACTGTTTTCTAAAGAAGAATCTTAAAAGGAGTAAATCTGGGGGAGAAGAGAGGTGAGAAGGGCTATGGGGGGGGGGGGGTAAAGGGAGGGGAACCCGTGATTGGGGTGTGTTGTATAAGAGAAGAATCTGTTAGCAATGTAAAGAAAAAAGGTATTCATTATTTTTCCCTTGAATTCATAAGGAAAATATTACCTTATAATGAAATCCAAATCTACAGATAGTGTATAAATAAGGAACAAAATATATATTGCCTGGTATCTCTTAGAAGCCACTGCAGGATAAATGAATATCAATTGATGAACATCATTCCTGTATCACTAAAGTATTAGAGTGTGAGTGTATACATGGATTAAAATTAGGTCTATGTGTAAAAGTACTGGAGATTTTATCACTGAGATTCTCAACCACTTGCCAATTTTATTTTAAGGAATATTTTCTCATGTTAAGTTACATTAAGCCTTATTACTTATAATTTTAGTTGCAAAAGGCTGTGATCTCTTTTTTCTAGGATCTGTAATATCAAGTTCATGGAAGCTGTCACTAAACTTTAGAAATGTTATCCTTAGTCATCAGGGAAATGGAAATCAAAACAACCTTGAAATTACACTTCACACCAGTCAGAATGGCTAAGATCAGAATGTTGGCGAGCATGTGAAGAAAGATGAACACTCCTCCACTGTTGGTGGGATTACAAACCGGTACAACCACACTGGAAATCAGTCTGGCAGTTCCTCAAAAATTGGATGCAGAATTACCTGAGGACCTCTCTATAATAGTTAGAACCTGGAAAGAACCCAGAAGGCTTTCAACAGAGGAATGGATATAGAAAATGTGATACCTGAGGACCCAACTATACCACTCTTGGGCGTATGCCCAAAAGATTCTCCAACATATAACAAGGACACAGGTTCCACTATGTTCATCAGTCTTATTTATAATAGTTAGAACCTGGAAAGAACCCAGAAGGCTTTCAACAGAGGAATGGATATAGAAAATGTGATGCATTTACACAATGGACTACGACTCAGCTATTAAAAAAACAAAAACTTCCTGAAATTCCTAGTGAAATGAATGGAACTAGGAAATACCATCCTAAGTGAGGTAACCCAATCACAAAAGAACACATATGGTATACACTCACTGATAATAGATATTAGCCCAAAAGCTCAGAATACCCAAAATACAATTCACAGACCACATGAAGCGCAAGATGAAGGAATACCAAAGGGTGGGTGCTTCAGTCCTTCTTAAAAAGGGGAACAAAATTTAAACCAAGGAAAGCTATGAACATAAGAGTTTCAAACTCACACTTCCTCAAACAACAAAAGTTTATTTCCATCACTGGACACCTATATAATATAGGTTTTGAGAAATGGATTAACATTTTCTTTTGAGAGAATGTAAACTCCTGATACCAATTACATTAATGTTCTCTCCTTTCTTGAAGATGTTTTCTTGTGTTGGTGCTGTTGTTGCTTTCTGAAATGGGAGAATATTAGTTAGGGAAAAGAAGAGTGGATAATATATATGCTTTAGAAATAAAATGGTACTTGGGTTCTGGAGAGATTGCTCAGTGGTTAGAAGCACGTGAGATTCTGGCAGAAAACTAGTCAGTTGCAGCACACAAATATAAGACAGTTCACCAATGGGCTGGAACTCTAGATCCAGGGAATATAATACCATATTCTGTTTCCATAAACATTGCATGCATATGATGTACATGTATATATTTAGAGAACATCCATTCACATAAAAATTAAAACTACTGTAAAAGAATGAAATGATACTCTGATGGAAAGTAATCCCTGAGATTGTTGGATGAGAACTGTATGGTTGTAACAGAACTGAGTTTCAACAGCCAGTGTTTACATTGACTAGCTTTGCAAGCTATTATTGCTTTCCAGGAGCAAGTATACCAAGCCTTATGATTTTTGTCTTACTATTGATTTAGAGAATCCTGAATCAGGTGATATTTTCCTTGGAGATAAGAAACTTAATTTTAATGAATTGAACAAAATACCCATGCCTGAGAGAGTTACACTGATACTGACTTGGCCTGAGTAGCAACCCATAGCACAACTCTAAGATCATGAAAGCTACAACCTCCCTCACCTTCTGAGTTGAGAACATTGAGTTGAGCACAAATGAATGTCTTCCAGAGATTAGGTAGCATCATCTCTGTATTAGACAAATAATGAGAACATTGATGATAAAAATCTTTCACCAGTGAAAATATGTAAGGAATTATTTGAATCCCCTCCAAATTACAAGGTTTAAGTCCATAAAGTTAATATCTTTGATTAAATGGAATGGCTAAAAATAGGTAGTCTTGGCTTCATTTCAAAAATGGGTTTATTTGTTTGTTTGTTTGTTTGTTTCTCTTTATCACAAAGGGCTCTCCACCCAATTCTTTCATATAAAGAGTGAGATATCTATGTGTAAGAGAAAAATAGAGTCATAAAGTATGTTTTTCAAACAATACTTTACTAAGTCTTTGAAATTTTCATATAGGCATACAGTGTATTAGGATCATATTCACCTGCTGATTTCCCCTTCCAACATCTCATGAGAACCACTTATCACTTCTCTCTCTGAACCTCATTTCCTCTGCTCTTTTGTTTTTTGTGTGTGATTATCCACTGAAACATAAATAATTTGCCAGTGGTCATATCCTTAAAGAAGATGGACCCTCCGATAGCTATCAGAAGGCAATGAGGCCTTGGGAGTCCCTTTCTTCACTCTGTCCTTGAATTGTTGGAGTGCTTAACATTATGCAGGCCTTGTGCATGCAATGTGGCTGTTGTGAACTCCTGTGTACAACAACCATGTCATGTCCTGAAGACAACGTTTCACAGCACGTTCTGCTCTCCATGTTTCATCTCTTATAATTGATATTTGGCTTGTGAGCTTAGACTTTAATGACTGAACCATCTCTCCAGCTCTCTTAAGTTCTTTACACCTTCTTCAATGAGTCTTCAGTTTATCAAAAAGGGTAATTATATATACAGCCATGAGCATCTGAAATATTTTTCTTTAGATCTTAAAGAGTCCTTTCTTGTTGAAAATTTTTCTTGAGACCAATGGTCCTGCCTTCCCTGGTCAAAGGCATAGGTAGTGATGGTCCAAAGGCAATGCACAGTACTCATATGGAGTAAGAAAAATCCCAATTCCTGCAACATCATCAAAGTGAGGAGAACTCTGAACAAGAAGAAACAGAGCGATTAATTTACTAGTTTGGACACTTATTTTGGAGGTGTCACGGAAAAGATGGTCAATGCAAGAGAAGTTTCCTTTCTCATAGTGACAATCTCATACTTGTACCAAAGTGACTTCAGTAAAGTGCTTATGATGACAACAGAAAATTGGGGTCTCCTCTTGGCTTTCTTAAAATCAATAATTTTGAAATGAACACAGGAAACTGAAGCATAACTTTATTAGAGTTTACAAAAAACCCCTCCAAGGAAGCTAAGCTGAAAATCTGAGGTGTTGTGTGGGAGATCAGTAAGACTGGGGACTGGGGTAGAAATTATGCCTTTCTGACTCAGGCTTCAGAATTCCTGCCAACTCAGGAAAGCCTTGTGGTAGTAAATAGGGAAAGCACAGTGGATAGGAAATTTGGGAAGAAAAATACAGTGTTTTATTAAAGGACAGTTTATTTCACCTATCATTTTAGCATGGCTAAGGTGAGCTGCCTTCTTGTGTGGACCCTTAGCAAAAGTGATTAAACTTCAGTTGGAATGTTAGATCACCACATAGGCCAGAAGTTCTATTTTTGATCAGCAGTTTCATTTTTTCTTTCCTTGAAGGCTCTTTATTGCTAATCTAACAATTTGATTTTGTCACTGGAACAAAACTGTCATTTAATAGGCAGTTCACAGGACCAATATATAAAACTCTTCTAACTTACAAATAAATTTAGAGAAAGTACTGTTCCCATGTAATTTTTCAGATAATGTAAAGGATATTTCTTTGTCTGAACTACAGTGTGCATCAGTTTTAAATAGCAGAATCTCCTTTGCTTTAAACTGGGATAGCTTAACAGTGACACTGGAACAGAGATGTTGGCCATTTTAGGATCCAAGCACAGAGTTTTCTGATGAAAAGAACTTGCAACTGAAAGCTAAGTTGATACTGACTGGCACAAGCTCCCCAGTATCCTGGCTACTTGCAGACAACCGTTGCAAGCTCAAGACGATTAACCAGAATACGGCAAGAGTCAGTTCACAAAGAGGCGGCTGCCTTAAAATGAGCGGTGGCCAATATTGCTTTGGAGAAATAAGAAATCTTGTCTGTACTCAACTAACCAATTATTTAACCAACTATACATTGGGGAAATTAATTCCTGAAGCATATGATTTCATTACTTCCACAACCACAAATATTGTTCTTGGTTATAAACCTTCCCAGCTCACTTGACCTAGTGACCTTTTATTTCGATATATCTAATAGATTTATAATATGTTCTGGGAAGAAGCCTTCTTTTTCTTAAATTGCTCTTTCAAGTTCTTGAATATCACATGAACCTTCAGTCGTTCTGTCAAGTCAAGTACTCCACAGATTCTGTGACATTGGCTTCAACCCTACTTCACACACAGAGAGCCCTTCAGTCAGTCAGCAATGGAGGGAGTCAGAAGAATTTTTTTCTGACAATGTAAATTTTCTTCCCTTTGATGCATTTGATCTACAAAGCTTTAGATAATTTTCAGTTAATTGAAATTTCCAGTACTTAGCAAAGAGTTCCATACACAATACAGTTAAATTTCAGTAACTAGGGGAAACAAGATTAACTCGTTTCAGTATTTTACTGTAAATGATGAATTTACAAGCAAGGATACAAGAATACTATCTAGAGTTGAGGTAGGTGCCAGTATGCTGTTACTGTTATGTTCTTTTTGGTATATCAATATACATGTACATTTATTATATTGGTGTTTAACTAAGAAATAATAACAATGAATGAAATATTTTAAGTTAATAGTAAAGTGAAAGGAAAATAAATACGCAGATGAAATAACAGATGATAGAATTGTAGATCATATGAATGACTAAAATCTTGAGGCTGTGGGTTCAATGCCCAGTCTTACAAAAGCATAAAGTCTATTTTACTTGTTGGCACTTCTTTGTTAGGAAGCCACCAATTACTTCAGTGTGTATTCATCAAAGTACTTGTAAACTCTTAGTGTTAATGGTGTTGCAAAACATATAATGTTCTTTTATGAAGTCATTTATAAGTAGAGTACTATTTTACTCTTCATCACTGAGTCTCTGTGTTTATTATTATTCATTAATGTAATTTATTTATATTATTTATTTATTTCAAAATAAATAATATGATATAATAATTTATTAGAAATATTTATTTGTGATAATATGCAATAAATTATATTATTACTTATATAATTCATATAATTGTAATAATTTATTATTTTCTTGTATAGAAAGACAGAAGTCTCTAACTTCTTAGGTTTCTGTCCCTTCACACAACTCAGAATAAGATCTAGAAGTTGGAATTGAAGAATGTTTTAAGGCTTTATAAATTCTGTTCATAAAAGGCTCTTGTGAATGTGTCCAATGGTATGGGATACAGGAAGATACAGATTTGATTTAAGGTCAAAAGTAGAATTCTGGGATGTAATCAATTATTTCCTTCTCCCCTTTTGTACCATCTTTTCTCTTTTGCAATGATTGTTCTGACATTGATCACCATTCATAGCTCCCAATTTTCCTAATCTTTGTATAAAAGAAGAAAACCAAATGTTTGAATCCTGTGTTTAACATTAATTATCATTTCAGATTTACTGTATTTGGTGGATACTCTTATACCACAGAACACATGTGGAAGTCAGAGGATAACTGGTATGCTCTGTGTTCTTTCTCTACTATGATATGACCAAGGATGTAACTCTGGTCCTTAGGCTCATTGATGCCTTTGCCTGCTGAGCAATCCTACCAGCTCTTAGCCTTCATTTCCTACTGAGTATTAAAATAGATCCTCATATCTTTACCATTTTTGACACAAAGGTTCTACCTTTAATACTCTGAAATAAATAATATAATGAATTTATTAGAAACGTGGATTTTTCTCTCACTAAAATTGGACTTAGAGGATGTGAAGCCCTCTTTCATCATTATTTCTGACATTCATTTTCATTTCATTTCAGGATATTACAATAGTTCTCATTCTGCAGACAGAAATTTTTTTTAGACAGGGAGGCATTATGTATGCATTAAAATCCACAGTGAGCAGGTACTGAGTGCTTGGCACCCATCTGAAACCAGTGCCAAGGGAAGAACTTGTCACCATGTTATGTTAAAAAGGTGAATTAACAAACAATTTTATTAGGTCACTATTTTTGAATAAAGGGATGTATAATACACACACACACACACACACACAAACACACATATATATATATATGAGGGTTTTTTTTTCATTTTGCCCATGAAAAAGAGTTAAATATTGCAAGTCCTTTGTTCCTTTTTTAATTCTGAGAAGAAGCTAAATTGTTGAGGAGAGATGAATGTTATGCGAGGGATACTGAATACAGAGTATTTCTCTTTCTCTTGCTACATTTGTACATTTCAATCAGTTTTCTAAATGATGTGCCAAATTTCAGTTTTTTCGTAATTTCTGTAAGAAGAAGGAATTAGCAAAATAAAGCTTTTAAATCTCATCTATCTATCTATCTATCCATCCATCCATCCATCCATCCACCTACCTACCTACATATCTACCTAGTTATCTCTAACTCCAACACTCTCTGTTTTTTACATTCTGTTTTTAAATAACTCCTCATGTATCCTTGACTACCCTCAAACCCACTATGAAGCCCGTAGTTGATCTGCCTGCCACTACCAACCAGTCATTATGCAGAGCTTAAATAATTTACTTAATATATCTGGAATATGACAAATAATTATGCAAACTTCAAGTTGGCAAATTTTTATTTTATCATAGTTTAACATATCCTGTCAAACACAAGTGCCCATGCACATGTGCGCGCACACACATGCACCCAATACATTGCTAGAAAAATATTGTAAATGTTGATTATGGTCTTTATTAAAATGTTTATGATAGAAATATTAATAAAAATTATTTCCCCCAATTGTTTCCTTTACTTCCTATCTGCATTGTCACCTACATTTTAAGGCAGGAATTTGAATGACTATGGCCAATTTATTAATACATAAAGCTCTACCATGTTTACTCACAAGCTACTTAATATTGCTTGAAAAATTTGATCAGTGCCAGGCATGGTGGCTCAGATCTGTAATCCTAGTCCTGGTAAAGCTTCTGGGGAAAGCTATAATAAGTAATTTGCTATGAATTTGAGAGAACCTGGGCAACATAGCAAGTTCTAAGCCATCTTGAGCTACAGAGCAAAACCCTGTTTGGAAATTTTACACACACACACACACACACACACACACACACACCACACATTATATATACATATATATATGTAGGCTGCTGAGTGTATATTGACATCTATAGCCCACAGCTTTCTGGATGGTATCTTTACTTTTGTTTTTGACAGGGAAGATTCATAACTAGGTGAATGGTTCCATTATATATTTGTTTCTTTGGGCCAAAATATACACATATATATATATATACTTTATACATATATATGTATATATATATATATATAATTTATACATATACATATATATATACTTTATACATATATGTATATATAATTTATACATATAAGTATATATAATTTATACACATATGTGTATATATAAAATTTATACATATATATATATATAATTTATGCATATGTACATATACATTTTATAATATGTGTATATATGTATATAATTTAAATAAACAAATAGAAATTAGATTATATAGAATTTTAAAAATGATGATTAGCAAAATTACTTCCCAATTTAATTTCTACAACAGCAACATAATTTCAGATTATTAAGAGAGATTCTTCCTAAAACTTAGGGCTTACTGATTTTTATTTCAGATGAACTGCCTTGACTAAACAGAGCATGATAACATTTCAGAGTTAAAAGACAAGTTCTCTTATCTTGATTGTGCTGATTGTTACATGACTGACAACTCGTCAAGTTTTATGCAGCTGCATTCCATCAGAGATGGATTTTGCTGCATATGTTATGGCTCAAGAAACCATTATTACATGTCTGTATGTATGAAGATCACAAGGAATAAATAAAACTTCAGAAGCAGGTAAAATGTGAGCTTGATCACAACTGTTTTTATATCTACCCTCATTCTTCTTGCATTTTCTGTGTAGATCAGATGGTTTCCTAATACAGGTGATTGTAATATAATTCTGAAAAAACACTTAATATTTATTAGCTCATACTTCACTTGGCAACTCACTACCATTCTAGCAATGTATGAGAAGATGAAAATAACATGTCTTGTCTTGTCTCCTGAGTGTATATTGACATCTATAGCCCACAGCTTTCTGGATGGCATCTTTACTTTTTTTTTTTTTTTTTTTTTTTTTTTTTTTTTTTTGGACAGGGAAGATTCATAAACTAGGTGAATGGTTCTATAATATATTGGTTTCTTTGGGCCAAATAGAAAAACAAATCATTAATTCTTTCCTCTATCTTTCATTTTTACCAATAATCATGTTCTTTCAAATTACCAATAAACTATAGATTTATTCTGAAAATACTACAAGTGTCTCACCAGCTGAAGTGTCTTTTTATAAATCTGAACTCAGGTTATTTAATCTACTAAATTGTTCTATTCTTCTGTATTCTTGATTTTATCTTCATAATGATCAAATATCTATTATATATTAATTAACATCTTAAAATGCCAGTGTTAAAGCTGTACATTAATGCTATTTTACATTTATGATAAATTTCAAAATCTCTACTATGATCCAAAATAGTTATTTTAGGAGGCAGAAAACCATGACTCATAGGTCAGATATGGACCCAAGACTGTGTGTAGATTTATATTATTAAGAAAGTACTTGTTATATATACTTTACACTGGTGGCTATCTCACACACAATACACACTAGTTTTTAAGATAACAATGTGGTAGGAAACCTAATCTTATAAATCTTATGAACTCTTTTTTTATTTTTCATGAAATTTAAGGACAATTGTATTGGAGTTTCAGAGATAAATATCAAGACAGGCAAGCTGTAGTTTTGGAGACCTGCCAGATGAGAGAGTTACATATGAGAAAGAGAAAATGATGCTGCTATAAGGGAAACTGGTAATTAAAACTGTGATCTACTCGCCCAGAGGTATTTATATTCTGCTTGTTTATAGAAAATGTTTGCTTATCCCTGCCTTGCACAATCTTGTTGGTGTCTGCCTTTCTTTCCACGAATCGACCACTCTCCATTGCATCTGCTCTACGCATAAACTAGACTAAAGTCTTTCTCTTTTATTTGCAACACACCAATATAGCTCTACCTTAGGGCTTTGGGTTTACAGATTCTCTCATTTAGAATACCCTCTCACAGATCTTTAAATGATGCAGTTCCTTCCTTCATGTACTCCCTGTTTAAATGTCACACCCTTAGAGAAGAAGCTTGCCACCGACTAAATATCTCAAAGAAGAAAGTTCTTAATTGTATTGCTTGTCACTCATCTTGAGGTAAAGGGCGATGAGGAGATTGTTTAGGCATATTTACATATTGTCCTTATACATACTAGTTATATAGAGTGAGGAGGGGAAAATCACTGCTGGCATATTTTGCACTAATTTACTGAACTAGGAAAGGGACCACTATTCCACTCATACCAAATACAAAGGATCTATAAAAGAAAAACATCAAGAGAGAGAGAGAGATAAAAGTCTGCTTTTAAAAAAATCCTTGGATAACATATGGAGCTATTTTGAACTATTGTTTGTGGGTGGCATAGTGGGCTTTAGCCTGAGGGAGAAGACAAGGATTGATGTGGGCGGGTGGTAAAAGAAAAATATCAGAAGACAAGGAAAACTATCCCTTTATAGCTGAGGGCTCCAAGCTTGTACGAAGGTACCACAAGGTAATATATAAGCCATATTGTCAGTAGTTTATCTCTATAAGCGACTGATATTCCAGGGGAAGATAAATAGTTAGAATAGGATAATAGGGAATCTGAAAACAACTTGTTCGAAGGAAAAATCAATTATATTGATTGTAGATTAATGATACTCATAATTTTAAATGACCTAGTATTTATATACATACATATTTATAGGTACTATAAGAAATAAAATAATTTATTATTAATGAGTAAGAAAGTCTAGAGAGATAGCTCAGGAGTAAAGAGTGCTTGCTTCTTGCCCAGAAAACCAGAGTTCTCTTTGTAGCTCCCACATTAGGTGGATTAAAACCAAATAGTAACAAAGTATCCAGATGAACTTGCATATGCTTCTGGCTTCCACCGGCACCCAAATATAAATGACATAAACACACATATGCCAGATACACATATACACATATAAGTTTTTAAAAGTAAAATTAAGGTCAAGAGAGATGGTTCACAGGGAGAAGCACTGGCTGCTCTCCTGGAGAACCCAGTTTCTGTCTAGCATCCACATAACAGCACACAACTGTCAGCAACTATAGTCCATGGGGATTTAATTTCCTTTTCTAGTCTCCATGGGCACTGCATGCACACGTTGCACTGATATGTATGTATACAAAAAGCTCATATGTGTAAAATTATAAATTAAAAATAAAACAAGTATAAATAACAGGGAAGAAAGTACTTTTTTTTTGCCTTTTTGTTGTAAGGCTTTACTTCTTTTTTTTTAATTTATTGATATATTTATTTACATTTCAAATGATTTCCCCTTTTCTGGACCCCCTCTCTCCGAAAGTCCCATCAGTCCCCTTCCCTCCCCCTGTTTTCCCACCCAACCCTTCCCACTTCCCTGTTCTGATTTTGCTCTATACTGCTTCACTGAGTCTTTTCAGAACAAGGGGCCACTCCTCCGTTCTTCTTGTACCTCATTTGATGTGTGGATTATGGTTTGGGTATTCCAGTTTTCTAGGTTAATATCCACTTATTAGTGAGTGCATACCATGATTGATCTTTTGAGTCTGGGTTACCTCACTTAGTATGATGTTCTCTAGCTCCATCCATTTGCCTAAGAATTTCATGAATTCATTGTTTCTAATGGCTGAATAGTACTCCATTGTGTAGATATACCACATTTTTTGCATCCACTCTTCTGTTGAGGGATACCTGAGTTCTTTCCAGCATCTGGCGATTATAAATAGGGCTGCTATGAACATAGTAGAGCATGTATCCTTATTACATGGTGGGGAATCCTCTGGGTATATGCCCAGGAGTGGTATAGGGTAGAAAGTACTTAATCAATTTGTCAAGTATTAAAATATATACTTGGGTTGCTTCGTCCCACCTTGATTAGAGGGTGTGTGCTTACTCTTATTGTGTCCTCTTATGCCTAGTTCATTTAACACTGACTGAAAGTCTTTCGTGAAGGGAAATGGATAAGCAGTGGATCTAGGGAAGAGGGGAGATAGTAAGGGGACAAGAAGAAGGGGAAGAAGCAGATGCTGAGGTTGGGATGTACTATATGAGAGAAGAATAAATTAGTAGTATAATAAATAAAATATAATATAATAAATACCATATAAAAGTATAGTCCTGGGGCTAACGTATGGCTTAGAAGTACTTCTAAAATCAAACCACACATGTGTGGACTTAACTCAGGGTAAGTTACTAGAGATGTTAGATAAATCACCCTCCATGAATATAGAATAAAACAAATAATGATAAGATGCTGTTGATCCTCAGCATTTTAGAGAGAACATTTGAGTGCACTATTAGGGAAACAGAGATGCTGTAGAACATGGAAGTCCAAGATGGATCTGTGAAGACCTAATGGTTTTGCCTTATCTTTTTTCACATTGCCACAGTTGGGATGAGATACACCTGAAAAATGAAAGGCTGGACAATGAATGAAAGGTCCTGGTAGCTTACATTGTAATCATGAACTTGTTGATCTTTTGTTCTTGATGAATATTGCAGACCCTGAGCTCAGTATTCAGAAGAACCAGGAAGTCAGCATCACTAAATAACCAAGATAAGGAGCCTAATTCACAATGTAAGTAAGTCACATTTTACACGGAGAGACTACATCAAGCCAAAGCCCTATAGAAGCTGATGTCTAGCGTGGTATAAGTGTACAAAGCACTCACATAGCCTGCCAGAGCAATGTAGCCCATATATCACCCTCAGATACTTATGGCATCCTACTTTTGTTGTATATTATTTATGTCCATTTCGTCACATGATCCACAGACACTGAAGAATATTTTACAATTATATACACATCGTTATATTCAGAGTCTATGGCCAGCCTGATCCATCTCTCAAATAGTTATATTCCATCTGGGAGAACAGCCCATGAAATTCTATACCCTAGAATACTAGGGACACCAACAGGCACTTTTGTTGGGAACTCGCAAGCTTAGATCAACAACCCCAGCTGAGACCCCAGCTGAGCTGTTTGCACAGGTTTATTGAGAACAAAACAACCCGTGGCTTAGCTTGATTCCTGCCTTCCTGCCCTGTGTGGTAGCGACTTTCCAGGTGCCTGACCTATGGCTATAATTGTTTTTTCCTGTTCTCTTCCCTGGCCTATATATATATATATATCGCTGGTCTCTCAGTAACGCTTTGGCATTCTTCTTACAGAATGACCAGTGTCTGTGTTTTCTGTTAATCCCCCAGGCCTATGACCAATACTCAGTACTGTGGCATCACTGGCACTGTCAAGTGGAGGTTCCACCGAGATCAGGTAAGAGAGGAGCACCTGAAGGGATCATTTCAAGAAAGGCTGGCTGGCAAAGAGAAAGGAATGCATTGGGGAAAATAAGGTATCAGGAGAAAAGTGAAACAGTGGTCACAAATTGGTGCCTGAAATTAGGGCTTGGAATCTGAGAGACCAAAGGAGAGATGCTGTCTTGGCTGGAGATCCACAGGAATGAAAAACCTTATGTATCCTGCATGGTAAGCAATATACAGCATTAATGTTAGCAGTATAAATGTCATCTTTTGAAGGCTGTTGTTGCAGGGGTGCAAAAGGGATACCGGCTAGACTGAATCAGTGTAGGCCTGATGTTGAGATCATCTAGGGTGTGACAGTGAATTGGGATGGGGAATTTTATTTGGCAGACTGTCAGCAGTCTAGAACTGCCTCAGGCGAGAAGAATAGGGAATAAAATAAAATATAGTAAAAAACAAAAAACAAACAGACAAAATAGACAGATTTTAGAAACATGAGAAAGAGAAAGATAGAAGGAAAATGGATTTCAAAACTCTCCTAGGGACAAGGGGAAACCTGGAAACGTCCTGTTTCCTCTATGGACCCTACTGGAGATATTCTTAGTACTGGTTACATGTGTTCTTCCCTCTCTATGTATTGTCTTTGGTGCACCAATTTGTCCATTTGTCAATCTGTGTCTTTTGTTTCATTGTTTGAATGATTGTTCTATGTTTCATGTTAAAAAAATTGGTAAAAAATTTGCTGGAGGTCCATCTCTTGATCCTGTCTCAGTTTACACAGCAGAGGCTGATTTAAGCTGCCATGCATTTAGCTAGGAGTCAAGCACAACTAGAGAAAAGCTGCTTTTAAAAGGGCCAGCAGCTTCTCAAGTTCTAGGACAAGTAGGCTAATGGTTATTTCTCCTATTGGGTACAAAGTGCTTTTTCTGTTGCAATTACAGCTAAAAAAATTGTTTGGTTTATGTTTTACATGTCTTGACTATAGAGTATTTATTGGCTTATAAGTTTTTGGGCATGATTAAAAACTATTACATCGGTAACAAAAAGTTAGTTTAAAACTAGTAACTCAGGGTTGGAGTTTTCTTAAACAACAACACATGGTATTACTCAACCCAGGAAAAACAGGCCTCTAAAAATAGTTCTAAATTGACATAATGTTTGTGTGATTCTTATCCTAAAAATTAGACTTAATAAGGGATGGAATTTAAAACAATGTATCTTTAATGAAGTATTATAAGTTGTACTATCATGAATTCAAACATAAGAACTTGCAGACAAACTTTGTAGTGTGAAAGTAATGCATTTGCCATTGATTTTAAAGAGAATAGATTGTTTAAAATTAGGCTTTACTTTCCAAATTGTAGTTATACTCTAATATTGCAAGAGAAAGTTAAGAATTATGGGGAACAACTGCCAGTGTACTATTGACTGCAGTTTGCAGTCTGATCGAAGGCTCACACATCTTAACTCACCCATAATTTGTATTTAAGATGATTTCAAGAATGATAAAAGTTAAAAACCAGCTGTGGCCAGCATAGGCCTGCTGCCACTTTCTCACAAGCTTTGCTGTATACAGTGGGAGAAGCAAAATTTAACTCCTCAAGATTGAAAAGGAGATCTCAATGAGAATCTATTTGGTATCAAACAGGCTACTTTTAAACTCTTTAAAAATTCTAAAGATATGACTACTAAAAACAGCTAGTAGAGTTTTTCCGGGAACCTTCAAATTTCAGGTTCCTTTTCTTATTCAGCCCTCATACAATGGGGTCTGGATGCAGGCTACTGCACTGCAGGACAGGTTGGGCTTGGTCTCAGGCAATAGGCTCAGGTTAGAAAATAATTTATATTTGAGTAAATGAAAAACTCAGAGCTGCCTCAGTGAAGGCTTGTGAGACACTGCTTTTGTCTTGCAATTCCCACCTAGGAAATTTCAGGCCCAAAACATCATTATGGACAGATCTATCTAGGTGTGGTTCAAAATACAGTTCAAAGATCTATGAAAGGTTAATAAGGCTATGGAGAACTTATGAAGGCATTGAAATCTGGCCTGCCTACTCCATACAAAATTATTATCAATTCAGGAAGTTGTTTTGTGCTTTGCATCCTGATATTGTAAAACATTTATTGGCTAAGACATTTCTCTAAGCTCACCACAGGAGGACTTAAACCTCTGTTCTCAAGGTGGATGCAAATTAACTAGTGAAAGACAAATAACTTTACAGATAGTAGAGAAGGCTACTGTGATCAGTTGTTTATGTTATGTGTTCACAACAATTCCTTGGCAAAACCAGCATTAATGTAGAGTCACCCTTTTTCAATTCCAAGTAATAGTAGTTAGTTAGATAGAACTTCATTTCTTGACTCCTGTCCTGTGCTTTGCAATGTTTCCTTGAATACTAAACCATGTATTTTAGTCCTATCCTTTTCTGTAGTTTGAAAAGTCTCTAATGAACAAGACAGGAAGAAATTGAATTGTTCTAGCAGATTGTGTGTACTGACAAACTACTGAGAGTATGAAGATGCTGTTGTGGTTGTAAGAATTCCTGGAATTGTGCCTCTAAATGATGAATAATTCCTGTCACCTTATATCACCATCAGAGAGACTTTGGCATGATTGCCACCCATTATTAAAAAGGTCTGGGTCTATGGCACTGGGGCTTTTGGCTTGTGGGGCTGCCACATTGAGATTGTTCCTTCTAAACCGTATGTGCAAACAACAAAATCAGTCCAGAGCAGTACCTGAACAAGTGCTTATGTCTTTAGCACAGGATAATGCATCTGCTCAAATTTGGCTCAGCCTGTATCGAGAATGTTAGTCTATGATGGGCAACTACTTTCCAGTCCACACCAACTTAAGACAGGGGATCTGGGACTTGCAGAGATTCCCAGAGATGGGTAATAGGAGTTGGATGGAAAGTGACCTAAGACAGAGGCTATTCCTTTTTAAAAAATAAAAAAGGGAACGCTGTTGGGAACCAGCCGAGCTTAGCTCAACTACCCCAGCTGAGCTGTTTGCACATGTTTCTTGAGAGCAAAACATCCCATGGCTTAGCTTGATTCCTGTCTTCCCACCCGGTGTGGTAGGACTTCCCAGGTGCCTGACCTATGGCTATAATTGTTTTCTCCAGTTCTCTTCCCTGTCCTCTAGTATATATATTGCTGGTCTCTCAGTAAAGCTTTGGCATTCTCCTTACAGCATGACCCATGTCTGTGTTTTATGTTAATCCCCCAGGCCAATACTCGGTACTATGGCAGCGCAGGCCCTGTCACACTTTGGACAGTAAATGATAGCTGAGGATAGCTACATGGAAAATTTCTCTCTGACTTCACCTAGAATCACAGTCAGTCCAGTGACACCTATACAGCCAGGATCTAGACACATATGCAGAAATCACACCATAAAATTGTTAGAAGTAACTCATCTCAATCCTGTGTAATTAATGTCTCTGGGATGAAAAAAATGAAAACAGTTTCTACCACAATTCAAAAATAAGAACTTTGTCAAAAATAAGAACTTGTCAAAAAATAGTACATATAGCAATTTTAAAGGAATTAAAAAAGAACATATAGAAAATCAATTTGTCATACTAAGAAAAATTCATAATCTGAATTTTAAAATAAAGGATGGATCATTGAAAAAGAGACCAGAAATCATAAACATATATATATATATATATATACATATATATATATATATATATAAAATTTATATATTGACAATTGAAGATCAGAAAGATGGCTTCCAGGATGCCATGGAGAGGAGTCTGCTGACAAGCATGGGCCTGAGTTTGATCCCTAAAACACACACAAGGATGAATGAAGGGAAATGATCTCCACAAGGTGCCATTTATGTACCCACTCCCACTCCTGAGATAAGCAAATAAAATAGTAAAATTAAAAAGTTATAGAAAACACAGTTGAAGACTTTAACAGCAGACTGGATCAAGTAATAATAATATAATGTAATAATATATTATGATAATAATTTCTAAACTTGAAGACAGACTTTTGTAACAATTCAGTCACATTGAGGAAAAAAAAGGAAATTTGTTGGACAAGAAAGAAAGGAAGGGTGAGCCTCAGAGGGAGCAAGGGGAAGGGGAGGGAAGTTGTTTTAGATAATCGATGTGCCAATAGAAGAAAATGAAGGGAAACATGGTAGAAAATGCATTTAAGTAAAATAACAACTGATGTATCCCCACATTTCAGGAAGATATTTCTATGAATATATAGGAAACATAGCCCAGTTCCAGGGCTGTCAGTTAGCCCAACCCAGCATTTACCTCATCTATGAACTGCTGGACAACATGAAGGGCTGGTTCTTCGTGCAGATTCAAAGTCAAAGAATATCCATGACACAGGGCAACAATAAGATATCCAAAAGGAGTCCCAAGTGAGGATCCAGTATTGATACTTTAGCCAGCTTCACACCAAACCAATGACTCATTTTAATGAACATTTACAAGTAAAGATGTGTGGACAAAAAAATGGCTTACTACATGACACACGGGGACAAACTACAGATTTAATGATGAGATTTTGCTGTTTTGGTTTGTTTTTTGTTGTTGTTTTGTTTTTTTAATTTCTTTTCAGGAAGAGGTTGGAAGGGCAGAGTGGCTACAAATGAATAGGAAGATGAGTGGGTTTGGAGTGCATGATATGAAATTCACAAAGAATAAAAAATGTATACATACATAGAAAGAAAAGGGAGGGAGGTGGGAAGGAGAGATTGAGGGAGGGAGAGAGGGAGGGAGGGAGGGAGAGACAGACAGACAGACAGACAGACAGACAGACAGACAGACAGACGGGACAGAAAACACAAAGCAAACCATATAGATTTGAAAAATAAAAATATAGCCAAAGGTATATTATACCAAAATCCTGCAAAGTTTAAAATAGTGACAGAATGCTATAAAGTAAAGCAAGAAGGCATTAAGGCTCATGCAAGAAAACTTTGGCAAAATTAACAACAGATTTCTGATTAGTTACTTTGCAGGGCAAAGAAGATAAGGTGACATATTGGAAGTGGTATAAAAAAAAAACCTCAAGAATAATTAAACTCAGCATAACTGCCTTTCAAAAATGAAAGAGAAATATTATTTCCAAGAAGATCAGAACCTGGGGGATTAATCATGATGAGTTAAGTTCAGAGGAGCATTATGTCTAGATGGTAAATGACAGTGACAACTATCATGGTGAGCTGAAAATCTGCTGAAGATCACATAATAAAAGAGATGGGGGGAAGAAACACTGTGGCAGAATACCATGCCAACTCCATAAACAAGCAGCAGGAGTTGACAAGACTATCAACAACTAGGAAGAGGAGAAGAGTGGGTTATTACTTTAATTCTCTGTTGTGAGGAAACACTGACGAAAATGAACTTGGGGAGGAAAAGGTCTATTTGGCTTACATTTCTCTGTCACAGTTCATCACTATTCAAAGGCAAGAAATGACCTCAAGGCAGGAACCTGAAGATAGAAACATAAGCAGAAGCCATGGCAAAGTGTTGCTTCTTAGTTTGCTGACCATGGCTTGTTCAGCTAGCTTTCTTATACAATCCAAGGCTACCTGACCAGGGGAGGCACTACCTATAGTGGGTTCAGCCATCCTACATTAATTATTAATCAAGGAAATTATTGATTCCTCATGGGGGTAATCTTCCCAAATGCCCCAAGTTTTTTGGTTGTCAAAAATAATCAATCCAGTGTGTTGTAGTAAATGTTGAAAGTGGATATATAATATTCAGAGTTGAAGAGTATAAAAGAGTTTTTAACCATAGTTCACAGAAAGCTATTTGATCCAAACACTATAGAAAAAGAAGCAAAGACAATGGGAAGTTTAAGTAGCTCTGAGGAATGAAAGAGAGTCTGACTATGCAAAGAAAAAAGGCTGCCCTCAGACCAGCCCACACCCAGCTTTCATAAAAAAATGTTATTTTGAAAAAATATAAAAACTACAAATTAAGAGTTTTATATACATGCACATTAGTCAATACTGGATCCTTACTGGGACTCCTTTTAGATATCCTACATGCATAATAATTGAGCAGTATAATGTTTCTCAGACAAATCTACACTAGCATATTGTTATATATTTTTAAAAAAATATTCAAAAGTTATTAAAAAATCAAATCCTCTGACTTTAATTTTAACATTAGGATTGCAAATAATTTATTTCAATCTAAAGAAGAGGGCTTGCTCAACAGTCAAGAGTGTTCACTCTTTCAGCAAGGGTCATCATGTCAGTTCCTAGGAGTCTTTGCACTGGATCACACCTAACACACAGCTTCCCATTCACTGACAAATAATAAGTACCTGTTTTATGCTACACAGTTTTGGGAAATTTATTCTACAGCAACAGATGCATAATAGAACGGCTACCTGATCAATCAATTATGGTTTTACAATTAATAATCCCCAGAAGAAGAGACTGTCATAAACCACTTCTCAGACTATTTGCAAAAGTGTAATTTCATGTATGTAGGTAATTGTCTCATTGTGCATTTTAACATCAACATTACTTGTGCTTAAATAGAACTTAATTTTCTCAATTGTGATTTTAGATGAATCAGCTTTCAGGGTTGACTAAAACTTTCCTGAAACATGTCAGCATACTAGTTCCCTTCATTAAGCCACATTTGTTTTTCCTAATTCTGACTGAGATTGCAAGTGAATAAAAAGAAAGAATATTCATCTTGATGGGAAAGAAATGTTGTCAACTCATGAATGGTTCTGACTCTCACTTTAAATAGAAGTGCTCCCCTACTTGGTTGTAGGGTACATAGGCAAATTTGTGTTTCTGTTTCATCACAGGGAAGTTTTGTGTTCACATCATTCCCTTTGTTAATTGCTTAGCATTTTTTTTCTACAAAATATCGTCCTTATTCTATAACTTACCTCAAAAATCCCACACAGCTGCCAGTCTCTGGGAATGCACATTTGATACATTTCCAAGTCTAGCATCTCCTTAAGTGAGTGCTCTGTTGAGAATTCAACAGGGATCATTTCTGCTGAGTGTTGTTTATCCTCCCCACATCCAACAGACTCCTTGACACTCCAAAAGGAAATCCATTATGATTGTGGTTCAGGTGTGAGACTGGGCGCAAGATGATGTGTGTCCTAATGTTTAGGAGTCCCTGGTTACAGATTGAAAACATCCTTTCCTCCACTTTATGTGGTTTTCCAGTATAAATTGCCTCAACAGATTTCTTGCCATAATAATTCTTCATTAGTAAGATGGCAGGATAATGCAAACTACAAAATACAGGGCTACTTAGAGGAAACTAGAACATCAAATATGATTTTCCACCCTCACCAAGACAGATTCAAAATGTGACATATGGGCTGAGAAACACATGTGTCAAACTTTCTCCTTAAGAGTATGAAACTCTTACTTGGCTTCAGGGCATTTCTTCCTGTACTGTTTTATACTTAATTCTCACATGTCCTTGTGTATCAAGCAAGCAGGAGACCTAGCCTCAGCTCTGGGTTCTACCACATTTATCCAGCTGTTGAGATTCGGCTTAAATGATATGTGTGAGGTTTACTATTCTTTCTGCAGTCTATTTTATATTTTCATTTTCTGTTACCTTTTCTTCTGATTTCTATCTCAATGTTTTATTTGCTGAATACCTGCTTTTCCACTCCAAATCTTACTTTTATTAATCACTTAGAAATTCCATTCACTGCATCCTGATCACAGTACTTTTTCATTCCTTCCAGGTCCACTCTCTCATACTTGCACCTGCCCACCTACCCCCTAGATACTCCACAAAGTCTAATTTGTATTGCCCATATACTATTTAGAGCATGGTCAAACTCCCAGTGACCAGCCCTTTACAGAAAACTGAGTCCTTCGCCTGCTATCCCTGCAAACCCCATCCCTGCCAGAAGCCATCAATTGCAAAGAGCTACATTTCAGCATCTTTATCACAATTTTTAAAGACTCTCTTCAAATAACTTCCTATCTGGACTGGGTTTTTTTTTTGTGGGGGAGAGAAGGGGGATTTAGCACAGATGCCTTAATGCCTTTTAGTCACAGTTATGAGTCTGAAGTCATCAATATCACTACAAAAGAGGCTTCTCATTCCATAGCAGCCAAAGGTAGTAGGGATCATGGATTTTCACATAGTTTCAGCACTGATCATGGACATGACCAATTCAAAAGACAGATGAATGGAAATATTTGCTTACCTTTGAATCGTGGTGATTTCCAGCATTTAGAAGAAACTTGATAATTTGCACAAACAATAGAATAGCAATTTTGTTCAGTTTTGCCATAATGACATAAAACAGCCTGGTGAATTTTTTTTTGGCTTCTTTTTTTTTAATTTTCTTTTAGGCTCCTGCATTCTTTCTTTTTTTATTCAATATATTTTTTTTTTTTACATTTCAAATGATTTCCCCTTTTCTGGCTCCCCACTCCCCGAAAGTCACATAAGCCCCCTTCCCTCCCCCTGTTCTCCCATCCACCCCTTCCCACTTCCCTGTTCTGGTTTTTCACTATACTGCTACACTGAGTCTTTCCAGAACCTGGGGCCACTCCTACATTCTTCTTGTACCTCATTTGATGTGTAGATTATGTTTTGGGTATTCCAATTTTCTAGGCTAATATCCACTTATTAGTAGTGAGTGCATACCATGATTGATCTTTTGAGACTGGGTTACCTCACTATTCCTCAAAGGAAGAATGGATGCAAAAAAATGTGGTATATATACAAAATGGAGTACTATTCAGCCATTAGAAACAATGAATTCATGAAATTCTTAGACAAATGGATGGAGCTGGAGAACATCATACTAAGTCTGGTTAATTTTTACATATTCACAGAGAGAGAGAGAGAGAGAGAGAGAGAGAGAGAGAGAGAGAGAGAGAGAGAGAATGCTGAGATTTCCAGTGATTCCTTAAACTCTAGCTTTTTTTTTGAGTTGTAGGATAAATATTCTATGCCTGCCAAAAACAGAGAAGTGATTAAATCTTGTTGATTGAGTATATGAACATCATTTACTCTATGATGTTCCAGGAGGTGACAGAGGTTTTCTTAATTCTGTTCTTCTCAAACTATAGAATTCTGAAAGCTAGTGTGCCTGGTCTAAGGCTGCATTCCATTTATTGGGAGGTTTGGCCAATGCATTATATACTAATCATTAATAGCATGCATTCCATACACTTTAAGGCAAATAGGTGAGCTCACTACAGAATGATGGCGGTTTGGTCAGCTACCCCACATAGTGGACTCAGAGTTCTCTCTCTCTGCTGAATTCCTTGTATTCCATCACTTACATATTTTGTGGATTTTTAGAAGCTTACTCTGCTACTGTTGAGTCATCAGAACCAGGTCCATAACTATATGATTTTGCTTAGCTCCTTCCAACAATGAAATGATTGGTATAGTTTATTGAACCCTGGGTACTTGTCTTACACTGAGATTCATGTAGATAAAATGTCAAAGTTATTTATACTTTTGAACATATATAGAAATTATATTCATGGCAAAATTTCCAAGGTTGTTACCAATTCCCTTGCATGTTCATGTAGTAAGTAATGTTACTATCCATATGATATAAAGAAGAAGGAGACATCTCTTCCTATCAGAGAGAAAAGATGTCCCTTCGAATCTCTTGTGGTTTTTCAACTGGTCAGTGATGATCTAGAGATTGTGTGCTTCTTCTTCATCTTGTTTTGTTTTGTTTAGTTTAGTTTAGTTTTTAACATAACCTGTGCCATACTCAGTATTCATAATGTCCAAATTGATCCATGGTAATAATCCTGTGTTCAATGAATAAAGTACTTCCCGTATAGCCAAAGATAGATTGAATAGGTTTGGTCCACAGCTCAGTCTGCCTTCCTAAGCCATGCCAGCATCAGGAACACCTAGGTATTCCATATATACAGTCCTACAAAAATGAATAGAAGGGAAACATCAATCTAAGAAGGTTAACTACACCCCAAATATCTAAAATAAACAAATAAATAATTCCACACCAGGAAAATCAAAATAAGTATACACACACACACACACACACACACACTACTAACACCAACATCAAAATAACAGGAGTTAACATTCCTTGATCATTAGTATCTCTTTTTTTTTTGTTCCCCTCTGAGTATGACTCATCTTACACATGACTATGTTCATGGCTCCAGGCTGAGCCTCAGCCACACTTATGTTTGGGTTCCTATACATTTGAGGGCATCGGGAGTCTTTGAGAAGACTCCTTGGAGAGGCTCCCAAGTGTAGTGTAGTGTAGTGTAGTGTAGTGTAGTGTAGTGTAGTGTGTTTGTGTGTGTGTGTGTGTGTGTGTGTGTGTGACTTGTAATCTGGATGGGCCTTTTGGCATCCATGGGACTTGGGTAAAAGAATTAAATGTGAAAGATGCTGTTTGTGTGGTATCTGTCCTGTGGCGGCATTGCAGAGTTCAGCCAGGCTTTCTTGGACCAAGCAGTGAGAAACACTGGCTAGACCACGGGCATCACTGGCCATTCCTTTGGGCACAGTAGGAATGGCACTGTGCCATGGTTAAAGACTGATGTCCTACTCATAGCATTCTTTATGGCCAGGGACTCTCTTAGTAACTTTGCCTATGAGGGGCTATGTTTCCAGCCTAGAGATACATGCAGTGATCACAAATAGAGGTGGGAGGCTGTGAGACTCTAAATGTCAACTTGCCTTAGCCTAGAATGACCTGGGAAGAGTCACGACTAAGAAATTGTCTAGATCAGGTTGGCCTGTTGGCTTCTGTGTAAGGGACTTTCTGGATTGCCTTAACTTAAAGGGAATGAAAAATCCACCCTGAATGTGAGTCACACAATTTTATAAACTGGGCCCCCTGAATTGGCTGAGAGTGAAGAATAGTGGCTAGGCATAAATAATCAAACAGGAAGCATGGGGCATTATTTCCTTCTCCTCTCCACTGTGGAAGTGACCAGCTGCTTCCTGACATAACTTCTGAGTGTAGGCTGTATCTGGATTTTCAAGACTAAATAAACATTTTCCTTCCCCATGTTGCTTTTTTGATCAGGATATGACATCAGAGCTGTGGGTAAGCAGAGGCTCTCTCTAGTGAAGATTTGTGTTTTCTCAGGTTTGTGATACCTTCTCTCCCCATTTGTTTGAATGAAAACCTTGAACATACCAATGTTCTGAGCAAATAAAATAGAACACTCTGAAGAAACATGAGTATTTTTTAAAGGTTGGAGGAAAACTACATTTGCAAGGAGTATGTTTTCTCTATATGACTTGAGATCTGTTTTATGAATTTTTATGATTATCAATATGAACATTTTCAATAGAACTCTTGCCCCCACTCTGGAAATCAGTCTGGCGGTTCCTCCGAAAACTGGGCACCTCACTTCCAGAAGATCCTGCTATACCACTCCTGGGCATATACCCAGAGGATTCCCCACCATGTAATAAGGATACATGCTCTACTATGTTCATAGCAGCCCTATTTATAATTGCCAGATGCTGGAAAGAACCCAGGTATCCCTCAACAGAAGAGTGGATACAAAAAATGTGGTATATCTACACAATGGAGTACTATTCAGCCATTAGAAACAATGAATTCATGAAATTCTTAGGCAAATGGATGGAGCTAGAGAACATCATACTAAGTGAGGTAACCCAGACTCAAAAGGTGAATCACGGTATGCACTCACTAATAAGTGGTTATTAACCTAGAAAACTGGAATACCCAAAACATAATCCACACATCAAATGAAGTACAAGGAGAAAGGAGGAGTGGCCCCTGGTTCTGGAAAGACTCAGTGAAACAGTATTCGGCAAAACCAGAACAGGGAAGTGGGAAGGGGTGGGTGGGAGGACAGGGAAATAGAAGGGGACTTAAGGGACTTTCGGGGAGCGGGGGGCTAGAAAAGGGGAAATCATTTGAAATGTAAATAAATTATATCGAATAAAAATAAATAAAAAAAAAAACAAGAAAAAAAATGGGCAAGAGTTCTATTGAAAATGATCATTAGTATCTCTTAACATCAGTGGATTCAATTATCAATAAAAAGACACAGGATAAGAGAATGGATGTGTAAACAGGATCCATCATTCTGTAGCATACAAGAAACACACCTCAGCAATAACAATAGATATAAACTTAGTGGAAAAGGCTGGAAAAAAGATTTTCCAAGCAAATGAACCCAAAAAGGAAGCTGGAATAGCTATTCTAATAAAGTCTATCTCATAAAATAGACTTTCAACCAAAAGTAATCAAAAGAGATTAAGGACATGATACTCATCAAAGGAAAAATTCACCAAGATGAAGTTGGAATTCTGAATATCTATGCCCCTAATTCAAAGACGCCCATTTTCATAAAAGAAACATAAGGCTTAATTCATATCGAACCCTGTACATTAGTAGTGGGAGACTTCATTACGTGACTTTCACTAATGTACAAATTGTCTAGACAGAAACTAATCGGAGATATATTGAGACTAACATATATGATGAATCAAATGGGTGTAATAAATATCTATACAACATATATCTACATATGGATAGATTAACAGGATCCATTCTTCTGTAGCATACAAGAACACACCTCAGCAATAACAATAGACATTGGCTTAGTGGAAAGGGCTGGGAAAAGATATTCCATGCAAATGGACCCAAGAAGGAGGCTGGAATAGCCATTCTAATAAAGTTTATCTGATGATATAAGACTTTTTATGGATCTACCATTTAAGTACAGAACATTTCATTCAAACAGTCTAAGCACTACATGGAACCTTCTCCAAATCTGACCATGAAGTTGGTCACAAGGAATGGCTCTATAGACACAAGGATATTGACATGACCTCACAATAAATTAAAGTTGGACTTCAACAATAGCAACAACAGAAACAACAGAAAGCTTTCAAATTCCTGGAAACTGAGCAACTCTTAATCAAAGGAAAGGAAGAAAAATGCAATTAAAGACTTTCTAGAATTCAAAGAAAATGAAGGCATGATGTAACAAAACTTTTACACAATTAAAGCAATGCTAATGGGAAGTTTTATAGCACTAAGTGCCCCCATAAAAAAAGGTGGAGAGATTTCATACTAGCAATTTAAAAGCACACCTGAAAGCACTAGAACCAAAAAAAAGTAAACATACCCAAGAGGAGTAGATGGCAGGAAATAATCAATTGGAATCAATCAATTAAAAACAAAGAGAATAATACAAAAATTTAGTAAATTAAGAGCTGGATCTTTGAGAAAATCAACAATATAGACAAACCCTTAGCCAAAACAACTGAAAGGCAGAGACCCAGTATTCAAATCAACAAAATTAGAAATGTAAAGGGGACATTACAAGTGGCATTGAGAAATTTCAAATAATCATTAGGTTTTACTTCAAAAGCCTGTACTCCACAAAATTGAGAAATCAAAAGGAAATGGATGATTTTCATAATAAATACCACTTACCAATGTTAAACCAAAATCATGCAAACAATTTAAATAGACCTATATTCCCTACAGAAATAGAAGCACTCAATTTAATTCTCCCATCCAGAAAGATCCCACAGACTTCAAAGAAAAGCTAATACCAGTATGCCTCAAACTATTCCACAAATTTGAAACCAAAAGATCATTGGGAAACTCATTTCATGAAGCCACAATTACTCTGATACTGAAAGCACACAGATTCAACAAAGAAAGAGAATTTTAGACAAAATTTGTTAATAATCATTGCTGTGGAAGTACTCAATAAAATATTCACTAACTGACAGTTCCTCAGAAAATTGGGCATAGTATTTAACCTGAGGACCCAGATATACCACTCCTGGTCATATATCCAAAAGATCTCCAAGATATAACAAGGACACATGTTCTACTGTGTTCATAGCAGCCTTATTTATAATAGACAGAAGCTGGAAAGAACCCAGATATCCTTCAACAGAGGAATGGATACAGAAAGTGAGGCACATTTACACAATGGAGTACTACTCAGCTATTTAAAGCAATGAATTTATGAAATTCTTAGGCAAATGTATGGAACTAGAGAATATCATCCTGAATGAGGTAACCCAATCACAAAAGAACACACATGGTATGCACGCACAGATAAGTGGATATTAACACAAAAGCTCTGAATACCCTAGATACAATTCACAGATGACATGAAGCTCAGGAAGAAAGAAGAGCAAAGTGTGGATGCTTCAGTCCTTCTTAGAAAGGGAAACAAAATATTCACGGGAGGAAATATTGAGACAAAATGTAGAGCAGAGACTGAAGGAAAGGCCAACCAGAGACTGCCTCACCTGGGGATCCATCCCATATACAGTCACCAAACACAGACAATATTGTGGATGCCAAGAAGTTCTTGCTGACAGAAGCCTGATATAGCTGTCTCCTGAGAGGCTCTGCCAGAGCCTGACAAGTACAGAGGCAGTTGCTTGCAACCAACCATTGAACTGAGTATGGGGTTTCCAATGGAGGAGTAAGAAAAAAGAATGAAGTAGCTGAAGGAGTTTGCAATCCCAAAGGAAGAACAACCAGACCACCCAGAGCTCCCAAGTATTAAACCAGAAATTAAAGAGTACACATGGAGGGACCCATGTCTTCAGATGCATATGTAGCAGAAGATGGCCTTGTCAAGCATCAATGGGAGGAAAGGCCCTTGGTCCTTTCCAAGGCTCAATTGTGAAGGCTCAATGCTCCAGTGTAGGGGAATGTCAGAGCAGGAAGATGGAAATGAGTAGGAGGGAACAGCATTATAGAAGCAGGGGTGGGGGTATGGGATAGGGAGTTTCTGGGGGTAGAAACCAAGAAAGTGGATAGCATTAGAAATGTAAATTAAGAAACTATTCAAGAAAAAATATTCATAAACTGAATTCAAGTACATATCAAAAACATCCGAAATGATCAAATCAGTTTCATCCCAGGGAGGCAGGAATAATTCAATACATAAAAATCCATTAATGTAATCTACCATGTAAACAAATTAAAAGAGAAAAAACCACATGTTCATCTCATTATATGTTGAAATACTCTTTGACAAAATCAAAGACCCCTTCATGTTAAAAGTCTTGGAGAGATCAAAGATAAAGGGTCCATATGTTAAAGAAGAAGAAGGCAGAGGGGGAGGAGGAGAAAAGAAAAATGAAGGCAATATATAAAAAGCTGATGGAAAAGAACAAAAAATGGAGAGAAAATAAAACAATTTCACTGAAATCAACAAGTCTTACCACTCTCTTCCTAACTGTTCAATATAGTGTTTAAAATTTAGCTAGAGTAATAAGACAACTAAAGGACATCAATGTGATACAAATTTAAAACAGAGAAGTAAAAGTATCTCTATGTGCAGGTGATAGGCTAGTGTACATATGTGTTTCCCAAAAATTCTACCAAGGAACTCCTACAACTGATAAAGATTTTTAGCACAATGACTGGATGCAAAATTATCTCTTAAAAATCAGTATTCATCAATAAGGGTGATAAATATGCTAATAAAGACATAAGGGAAACAATGCCTCACAATAACCACAAAAAATATAAAATATCTTAGTGTAATTCTAACCAAACAAGGAAAATACCTGAATGACAATAACTTCAAGTTTGGGGAAAAAAAGAAATTGAGGAAGATAACAGAAGATATAAAGATCTCTCATGCTCATAGATCAGAAGTATTAACAGTAAAAATGGGATGTTACCAAAAGCAATCTACAGATTCAATGCAATCCTCATCAAAATTCCAACAAATTCCTTAAAGGCTTCTAAAGAACAGTACTCAATTTCATGTGGGGAAAAACCTGGCAATAAAAACAGGATAGCTAAACCAATCCTATACAATAAAAGAACTTCTATAGGTATCACAATCCCTGATTTTAAGCTGTACTACAGAGAAGTACTAGTAAAAACTCAGAATATTGGCATAAAAATAGACAGGTTGATCATTTGAATTGAATCAAAAATACAGAAATAAACCCACACACTTATGGAGAACTGATTTTTGACAAAGAAGTCAAAATTATACAATGAGAAAAAACAAAGTATTCAACAATGGTTGCTGGTAGAACTGGATATCTGCATGCTAAAGAATGTAAAGAGGTTCATATTTGTCATCTTGCACAAAGTGTTAAGGGGCTCAAAGTTCAAAAGGATTGAAGACCTCAACATAAAATCAAGTACACTGAATATAATAGAACAGAAAGTGAGGAATAGCCTTAAAAGTATTAGCATTGAAGATATCATTTTGAACAGAACATAACTGCCTCAAATTTTAAGATCAACAATTAATAAATGGGACATAGTTAAACTGAAAAGCTTCTGTAAGGCAAAAGGTACTGCATAGGACAACACAGCATCCTACAAAATAGGAAAATATATTCACCAAGCTTATATCTAACACACAGCTGATATAAAAAACATATATGAAGAACTCAAGAAATTAGACACTAACAAACAAAATAACCAAACTAAAAATAGGATAAAGATCTAAACTAAGAATTATCAACAGGCAAAACTCTAATGGCAGAGAACCACTTAAAGAAATGCTGAACTCCAAATGGATCAAGGACCTCCACATAAAACCTGACACACTGAAACTAATAGAAAAGAAACTGGGGAAGAACCTTGAGAACATGGGCACAGGGAAAATGTTCCTGATCAGAACACCAATAGCTTTTGCTCTAAGATCAAGAATTGACAAATGGGACCTCATAAAATTACAAAGTTTCTGTAAGGCAAAGGACACTGTCAAAAGGACAAAATGTCAACCAACAGATTGGGAAAGGATCTTCACCAACCCTAAATCCGACAGAGGGCTGATATCCAATATATATAAAGAACTCAAGAAGTTAGATCCCAGAGAACCAAATAGCCCTATTAAAAAATGGGGTACAGAGCTAAACAAAGAATTTTCACCTGAAGAAATTTGGAGGGCTGAGAAGCACCTTAAGATATGTTCAACATCATTAATCATTAGGGAAATGCAAATCAAAACAACCCTGAGATTTCACCTCACACCAGTCAGAATGGCTAAGGTTAAAAACTCCGGAGACAGCAGGTGTTGGTGAGGATGTGGAGAAAGAGCAACACTCTTCCACTGCTGGTGGGATTGTAAGATGGTACAACAACTTTGGAAATCAGTCTGCCGGTTCCTCAGAAAACTGGACATGACACTTCCGGAGGACCCAGCTATACCTCTCCTGGGCATATACCCAGAGGATTTCCCGGCATGCAATAAGGACACATGCTCCACTATGTTCATAGCAGCCTTATTTATAATAGCAAGAAGCTGGAAAGAACCCAGATGCCCTCAATGGAGAAAGAAATAGATAAAGAAAATGTGGGATATTTACACAATGGAGTACTACTTAGCAATCAAAAATAATGAATTCATGAAATTCTTAGGCAAATGGTTGGAACTAGAAAATATCATCCTAGGTGAGGTAACCCAATCACAAAAGAATACACATGGAATGCAATCATTGATACGTGGATATTAATTAGCCCAGAAACTCTGAATTCTCAAGACACAGTTAGCATATCAAATGATACCCAAAAAGAGGGAAAGAGGGGGGCCCTGGTTCTGAAAAGAGTTCAGCATTATAGGGGAATACCGGACAGGGAAATGGGAGGGGGTGATTGGGAAAAGGGCGGAGGGAAGAGGGCCTATGAGACCGATGGGGAAAGAGGAACCGGGAAAAGGGAAAGCATTCAGAATTTAAACAAAGAATATAGAAAATAAAAATAAATAAATAAAAATAAAAAAAAGAAATGCTCAACTTCCGCAGTCATCAGGTAAATGCAAATCAAAATGACTCTGAGATTCCATCTTACACTTATAAGAGTGGCTAATATCAAAAGCTGAAAGGACAGTTCATCTTGGCAAAGATGTGGAACAAGGGTACACTTCTCCATTGCAGGAGGGATTGCAAAATTAAACCACAACTGGAAACCAATTTTGTGGGTTCTCAGAAAATTGAGACTAGTTCTACCTCGAGACCCAGCAGTACTACTCTTAGACATGTATCCAAATGATGTTCCATTATACCACCAGAACACTGGATCAACTATGCTCATAGCATCTTTATTTGTAATCAGCACAAACTTGAAACAACACAGACATGTCTCTTGGGGGAAGAAAATGTGGCACGTTTACACAGTGGAATACTACCCAGTTATTTAAAAATAAGACATCATGCAACTTGCAGTCAAATGCATGCAACTAGAAAATATCATCCTGTGTGAGGTAACCTAGACCCAGAGGACACACATGTTATTTCCTCTTATACATGCATATTAGCCATAAAGTACAGAAGAACCAACCCTACAAACCACACACAAAGAAGCTAAGTAACAAGGAGGGCCAAAGGGGAGAATTCTTGAATCAATCTCAGAAGGGAAAATAGACTAGATATTCTCGGTGGATGGAGGAAGGAGTTGGGGGGAGGGCGGAGTTAAGGATGAGCATTGAAGGAATGATGTGGAGAAAGGACAGAGGATGTGAGAACTGGTAAAGAGAACTGAAATTGTTGGGGTAGGTGTGCTAGAAACCTCTGATATGGGAAACTCCCAGTATCCCATATACTATCTATATCAGGGCTACCCTATCTAAGACTCCTAGCACAGGCTATATGAAAACCTAAAACAGCCACCTGTTGTAACCAGGCAAGACTTCCAGTTGAGGGATTGGGAAACCAACCCATCCACAAAACCTTTGACCGTAAAATTTTCTAGACTAGAAGATATATAGAGATAAAGTTGGAGCAGAATGTGAGGGAATAGTGAGCCAATGACTAGCCCAACTTGAGACTGATCTCATGAGAGAGAGCCAACCCCTGACACTATTAATAATATTCTGCTATATTTGGCGACAGAACCCTTGTGTAACTATTCTCCGAGAGGCTTCACCTTTCAGCTGATGGAAACAGATGCAGAGACCCAGGACCAAACATTAGGCTGAACTTAGAAAACCTTGTGAAAGAGGAAAGGAAGGATTTAAGGTGCCTGAGAGGTCAGGGTCACCAGAAAAAAACTACAGAATTAACTAACCTGCAGCCATCAGGGTGCATAGATAGACCCAACAACCCAAATGGCATGCATAGCACAGAGCTAGGTTCCCTATACATATGTAATTGATATCCGGCGTGGTTTTCATGTAGGACCCCTAACAACTGAAGCAGGAGTTGTCTATGACTCTGTTGTATGCCTTTCAATCCCTTTCCTCTAACAAGGCTGCCTTTCTAGCTTCAAAAGGAGAAGATGCAAATGAGTCGTACCTCAACATGATGTGCAAGGTGGGTTGATGTCCACAGGAAACTTTCCCATTTCTTAGGAGAAAGAAGGTAGGGATGTGGGGAAGGGAGAGTAGACTGAGGGACTCAGAGGAAAGGAGGAAAGAGAAGCACTGATCAGAATGTAAATTAATTAGTAAAAAAAATAAATTCTAGCTTTGTCAAATGTTACTAGTCATGTAGAAATTTTATATTCTATGTTTTTCATGAAGTTTCATCATTTTTGCATTTCATGATTTGTTGCCTCATTTTCAGTTGAGATTTAGTTCCTGCATAAATATGAAAATATCAGTTAAAATATTTTCAAGTATATGTGAATGTATAAACATTTAGCATTGTGTTCAAAGTTTGATAAACATGTATTACTTTTGTTCACCTCACAAAGCATTCTATATACTTGATTCTGAAGCAATTAACAATTAATAAAGTACAAATGACTTTTTAAAACTATGTTAAGTATTTTGGCTAATGGGGGAGATAGAACCTGTAGAGATCATATCCATTGGATGGACATGGCCCATGATTAAGGGATAAGGTCACCCATCCACCTCAAAAATATAAATCTAGCACTGGTCCTGTCAAAAGGTAATTCAGGGACAAAAGAGTAGAACAGAGAACTGAAGGAAAGGCCATCTAGAGACTGGCGCACCTGGAGATTCATCTCATCGGAAGACACCAAAATCAGACCCTATTACTGATGCCAAGAAGTACTTGATAATAGAAGCTTGATATCTGTCCCCTGAGAGACTCTGCCAGAGCCTGATCAATACCCACGCAGATGCATGCAGCCAATCATCAGAGTGAGCTCAGGAACCCCAATGGAGGAGTAATGGGAAGGACTGAAGGAGATGAAGGGGTTTGCAACCCCATAGGAAGAACAACAATACCAACCAACCAGACCCCCACAGAGCTCCCAGGGAGTAAACCACCAAAGAATACACATGGAGGGACCCATAGCTCTAGCTGCATAAGTAGCAGAGGATTGTCCAATGAGAGGGAAGACCCTTGGTCCTGTGGAGGCTTGATGACTCAGTGTAGAAGAATACTAGGGCAGTGAGGCAGGAGTGGGTGATAGAGATTCTTCATAGAGGCAGGGGGAGGGGAAGAGGATAGGGAGTTATGGAGTGAGAACTGCAATGAAAGATAACATTTTAAATGTAAATTAATCAAATAGCCAATAAAATATATTAAGTACTACAATGTAGGGTCAAATCATTTCTAAAAAAAAAATAAAAAATAAAAATTACTCCTTATATGAACAAAGTTTTATTTGGAATGCATATCAAATACTGGAAAATGACATATGAAAGAAAGCTGAAAGAAAAAAAAACAAAATATTATCCTGAAACCTGATAAAATTAGTTCAACCTTGGAATTTCACAATAGTGACTGAGTTACTGAATGTCACCAAGGACATGTTGTAAGTTCTTCAGTGTGTTTGGATGAAAGTAGTCCTCCTCTTGAACTTCTCATTTAGTGAATGGCATTGTGTGATGTTGGTGGCTACAGTTGTACATCTCTTTGCTTTTTCTCTGCTGGTTGACCACTTCTGCTGCAAGGTGGCTTATATGAGAAAACACAGCAGCTGTCACCAAGGAAAGTGAGCTCCTTGATACCCTTCACTCCTCTACTGGAAGAAATACTCAAGGCAGAAAAAAAAATAGAAAGTAGCCATGATGCTTAGAAAGATCATCTATCAAAATCCCCACTGCACAGAGCATTCTTCCCAGCCTCAGTTACAAAAGAGAGTTTGGAGAATTCACCTGGAATTGATGCTTTCTAGAATAATTTGGAGAGAAAGAAGCAAAAGCAGAATGATCCCAAACAAAATTATTTATTAAAAATATAACACAAAATTATGATAAACTTGGGGTGGTAGCATGGCTAAGTAATAGAGTTCTTGTACAGTATGATCAAATCTCTGAGTTTTTTCAAGTTCAGTTTAGTGATTAACTCTCAAAATATTCATTTTTCACAATACTGAGTAAAATGAAGATTTGAGAGAAATCATGATGGGAATTTCTAACAATTTTCATGAGATAAAATAATGTTATATATGATCAATATATGTGAATTATCTGGAAGTTAGTGTAGACTAACTTAGAGTAAATCACACTGCAAGGCAGTTATCACTTACAGGCTTCTATTATGCATATGAATAAGAAAGCTTCATGAAGCTAAAATTCTTAAGCCAGGTATGTAAAGGCAATATATATAATATAGCACAAAAAGTTGCTTCTTCTAGTGAGTGCTCATTCTGTATGCATTTACCTATGCATCATTGAAAGAGGGCACACATAGACAACCTTTTAAGAGAGAAACAGAAAAACTCTTCCAAAGGACTTTGTGATAAGTAAAGTGTTTTTGGCTTTTTAGGTAAATATTGATCTTCACGTTCAAATAATAGGAGAAACATCAATAGAGATGCTGTGTGAAGTGCCAGAGGCTATACAGAATTAACATTAAGGAATTTAAAAGAGGAGGCAGCAATAGGTCCCCAGTAGTCATTGTTGTGTAAGTAGTATCAATGAGACTTTTTCATACGTTAGTCCACCAGTGACCAGAGAACATCATTTACATTGTCAAGACTTCATCGCAGAAATCTGAACAGTAAAGCTGTGTTGGTATCTCTAATTTATAAAGAAGCCATCTACAGCTTCAAGCTTTATTGAAGAAATGACAAGTATATATCTAAGATGACCTGAATGTTCTCTGCTATAAGATAGGTGTGATAGTGACTGGGATATTGTAAAAGGCAGGCATCTTAACCTCCTTGAGATAGGGAGGTAAGCTGGAGTTTTGTGACCTATTGAATTTAGCCCTTAAAAGTCACCTGTTTTTCCCAGAAAGAGTTTAAGAGCAAGAAGTATTCTCTTTTGATGATCTTGCATATAGAGAAGACTGTATGAGAAGGATGTGGATAGTGTCTAGAGGTGGAAAGAAGACCTGGCCAGAAGATAAGGGAACATAGTCTTAACATCTAACACCATGATGCGAGCTTGTGAACCCTCTTGACTTCAGTATAAAATCTTGACTTCAGCTTGTGATGTTCAGGAATGAAACACCAGTCCTTCTGCACCCAAACTTCTAAATCAGGGAATATGAACTAATTAATGGATTCTGCTCTTAGATAGAGTTTACATATAACATTTATTGCAATGTTCACAACATGTACACAGAAGTTCTCAGAACAAGAAAATATAAAACAGCCCGGGAATCTATCTCATCCATTAAAAAGCATGGTCCTAAAACTAAGTTTAAAAGAATATGGGACTTTCAGGGAGGGGAGAACCAGGAAATGGGAAATCATTTGAAATGTAAATAAGGAATATATCTAAAAAAAAAGAATATGTTTAAAATACTTCGATAGTAGGTTGACAATATAAGAAACATCTGAAATATCATGAGCATTGAGATCACGGCATTTTTATGAAATTCTCACATTTTTAAGAAATTCTTCACCATGAAAGAGAGGCTTTTGGTAAGTCACTGCTCCAGAAATCCTCTAGTGAGTGGGTGGATTCAGTCCATGCTCTGTATGATTTATAATGATAATCAGATGTTTTTGGCAGGAATACTCCCATCACACCATGGGATATCTGTAGTTCTCAGGGACAAAGAATGTTCAAGGGTAATGAAGGTGCTTTAAGCAGCCTTTGGGACTAGCATAGCAATTCTTCTAAAATGACCCATCAGATTTCCATCATGGGTAGTGGCTGTATTCCAGCCTTTCAGCTTCTACAATGTGCTATGGGCCTGTGCTCCCATAATTGTCTTGTGATTTCCTTTCCTTACTCCAGAAATCTTTCTGCCATCATCTTAGTCTACCTTTGATCTCCTGTGCAAACCAACTTAATGGCCACTTTCTGAAGAGACCCTTCTTGATCACTTCTTTAGTCTTAATTCACTGATTTGTCTTATGTACCAACTTGTACACATTCTAGAACTAACCATACCTAATAATCTTTCATTTTTTAATGTTTTCATGTGTTGTTTCCTTCTTGTACTTCATTCTATCACTGTGAAAAAAAACCACAAAAGCAACTTAGAAAAGGAAAAGATTTGATTTACACTGCCAAGTGATTTACTCAATATTATTGCGAGGAGTCTAAGAAGAAACACAGGCAGATGTTGTTAGCAGAAACCAAGAAGGAAGCTAGCTAGCTTTCCTATATAGGCTGGAGTAAAATTCCAGTGTTGTAAAGGGTTGGGCTCTTTGATATTAATTAGCAATGAAAACACACATGCATGCAGCCAGTCTGACCTCTGCAATCCCTTCTTTAAGCTTTTCTTCTTGTATGACTCAAGGATACAGTAAATGATAATTGGAGTAAAGTAGGATACTCTCAGGCTGATAATATTAACATTTACAAAACATAAGTTTTATAAGCAGATCAGGTGACAATAAGATCTTACATTAAGGCTTACAAAGGATCCTGAGAACTGCAATAGTATTCTCTATCTAGAGGAGATATTGAAGTGAGCACAGGAGAGGTTAAAGATTACCCCAGCATGTTGCACATCAGCTAATAACAATTCAACAGGATTAAATCAGATAGTCTGAAGGCCTGTTACTCCATGGTGCCTCTGGGTTACACAGTAAATAATGCACAGCCTGCAGGTAAATCAGTGGCTGATCGACAAAAGATATTCAGTGAAGATTCTGGAGGGGATGAATAAAAGAATGTATAGTATCAGGGGCAGAACTCTGTCTCACTCCACGTACCAATGTATTCTTTGAATATAATATAACAGAAGATATATACATAGGAAGAGGGAAAGAAGAAAATAGTGCTAGCTTGATGTAGCTGAGAGCTGTCCCAAACCCAACTATAAATTAGAATTCTTATGTATTTTCACCCTAGACTCAGAATTATCATCTTGCAGAGTTGTAGGAATGGGAGCATGAAATAAAATGGGAGTATGTTTTATGAGATGTAATGCACTTGATGGTGTGCTAGCCTTGCTCTGCTGTTATGTTTAATGTTTCTTTTCGGGGGAGTCCTGGGAATAAGCATGAACTATTAGTGAAGAAAATAGTAAAAAAGAAAGAATAATATTTCTTACTGAAATGATTTTCCCATTCATTCTTTTTTCTTTTCTTTCATTCTATATTTTTTATAATCCAGATTTTATCCACCCCCCTCCAACTGTTTCACATCCCATAACTCCTCCCCAGCCCCTGTCCCCACCCCCACCCCCCCACCCTACCTGACTTCTAAACCCCCTTGAGCCTCAAATCTCTTGAGTCATCCTCTCTGACTGAACTCAGACCCAGTCCTCTGCTGTATATGTGTTGAAGGCCTCATATCAACTGGTATATGCTACCTGGTTGGTGGTTCAGTGTTTGAGAGACCTTGGGGGTCCAAATTAATTGAACCTTCTGGTTCTCCTATAACGTTGCCCTCCTCCTCAGTTTCTTCTAGCTTTCCTCTTATTCAGCCACAAGCATCAGCAACTTCTGTCCATTGGTTAGGTGCACATTTGTGCATCTGACTCGTTCCACTGCTTGTTGTGTCTTTCAGAGGGCAGTCATGAAAGCTGCCCTCTAAAAAGTTTGTGAGCACTCCAGAGCATCAGTGATAATTAGGCCCTCCCCTTGAGCTGGATCCCACTTCAGAACTGTCTCTGGAACTTCTTTTCCTTGGCTTCCTCTCCACTTCCATGCCTGCAGATCTTTCAGACAGAAACAATGGTGGGTCAGAGTATTGACTGTGGAATGGCAACCCTATTCCTCACTTGATGCCCTCCTCATCTTTGTGCTGGAGGTAGGTTTGACAAATTCCCTCTCCCTACTGTCAGGCATTTCATCTAAGGTGCCTCCCTTTGAGTCCTGAGAGTCTCTCATCTCAGAGGTCTCTGGTATATTCTGGAGGGTCCTCTTCAACCTCCTACCTTCTAAGGGTGTCTGTTTCCATTCTTTGTCCTTGCTCTTAGGGCTTCAGTCTTTTTACCTAACCCAATACCAGATAAGGTTCACCTATCCTCCACCACCCACCTCCAGTCCACTTTCCCTCCCAGGTCCCTCCCTCCCTTCTCACTCGTGATTTCTTTCTTCTCCCTCCCAAGTGGGACTGAGGTGTCCTCACTTGGGCCATTCAGCTTGTTGACCTTTTAGAGTTCTGTGGACTGTATCTTTGGCATTCACTACTTTGGGGGGACTAATATCCACTTATTAGTGAGTACATACAATACATGTCTTTTTGGTCTATGTTTCCTCACTCAGGATAATATTTTCTAGTTTCATCCATTTGCCTGAAAAACTCAGGATGTCCTCATTCTTAATAGCTGAGTAATATTTCATTGTATACATGAACCATATTTTCTGTATCCATTCTTTGTCATAGGACATCTGGGTTGTTTTCAGTTTCTGGCTATCACAAATAAGGCCACTATGAACATAGTGGAACATGTGCCCCTGTGGCATATTGGAGCATTTTTGGCATATTCCCAAGAGTAGTATGTCTTCTCGTAGACGTATTTCCAATTTTCTGAGGAACCTCAAGATTTATTTCCAGAATGGTTGTACCAGCTTACAATTCCACCATCTGCTGTCACCTGAATTTTTTTTTTTTTGTTGCTGAACTAATACTTTTTTTAATTCGATATAATTTATTTACATTTCAAATGATTTCCCCTTTTCTAGCCCCCCACTCCCCGAAAGTCCCTTAAGTCCCCTTCTCTTTCCCTGTCCTCCCACCCACCCCTTCCCACTTTCCTGTTCTGGTTTTGCCGAATACTGTTTCACTGAGTCTCTCCAGAACCAGGGGCCAGTCCTCCTTTCTCCTTGTACCTCATTTGATGTGTGGATTATGTTTTGGGTATTCCAGTTTTCTAGGTTAATAACCACTTATTAGTGAGTGCATACCATGATTCACCTTTTGAGTCTGGGTTACCTCACTTAGTATGATGTTCTCTAGCTCCATCCATTTGCCTAAGAATTTCATGAATTCATTGTTTCTAATGGCTGAATAGTACTCCATTGTGTAGATATACCACATTTTTTGTATCCACTCTTCTGTTGAGGGATACCTGGGTTCTTTCCAGCATCTGGCAATTATAAATAGGGCTGCTATGAACATAGTAGAGCATGTATCCTTATTACATGGTGGGGAATCCTCTGGGTATATGCCCAGGAGTGGTATAGCAGGATCTTCTGGAAGTGAGGTGCCCAGTTTTCGGAGGAACCGCCAGACTGATTTCCAGAGTGGTTGTACCAATTTGCAGCAATCCAAATGGATCAAGGACCTCCACATAAAGCCAGACACTCTGAAGCTAATAGAAAAGAAACTGGGGAAGACCCTTGAGGACATCGGTACAGAGAGAAAGTTTCTGAACAGAACACCAATAGCGTATGCTCTAAGAGCAAGAATTGACAAATGAATTTTTTATTGTAGCCATTCTTACTGGTGTGAGGTGGAATCTCAGGGTTGTTTTGATTTGCATTTCTCTGATCACTAAGGACTTTGAACATTTCTTTAGGTTCTTTTCAGCCATCACTATCTCTATCCTCAAGCTTTCCTACAACGAAATAATGATAAAAACTGTGTGGTATTGATACAGAGACAGACACATTGATCAATGGAATAGAATTGAAGACCCAAAAATAAAACCACATATGTACAGACACTTGATCTTTGGCAAATATGCCAAAAATTACAATGGAAAAATGAAAACATCTTCAATAAATGATGTTGGTATAACTAACTGGCTGTCTATATGTAGAAAATGAAAATAGACCCATATTTGTCACCTTGCACAAAGTTCAAGTCCAAGTGGATTAAGGACCTCAACATAAAACCAGATACACTGAACCTAATAGACGAGAAAGTGGGAAAGAGCTTTGAACTCATTGGCACAGGGGCAAATTTTCTAAACAGAACTCCAATGGCTCATGTTCTAAGATAAAGAATTGATAAATGGGACCTCATAAACCTGGAAAACTTCTGTAAGGCAAGGGATACTGTCAATAAGACAACTCGCCAAACTACGGATTGGTAAAAATTCTTCACTAACCCCACATCTGATAGAGGGTAAATATCCAAAGTATATAAAAACCTCAAGAAGCTAACTTCCCAAAAACCAAACAACCCAATCACAACTAAGAATTCACAGCAGAAGAATCCCATTTGTTCTTATCCTAGAGATTTAGCTTACAGATTTCTCTTCAACTTACAAGAGGTTACATAACAATAGACCCCAAAATTGAAACTATTTGGAACCAAATATGTTTAGTAGACTTAATTCACTCACCATAACAGCTCAGTAACATTTAACTATAGAATTTCAATTGTTTCTTTTTATATTAGCATGACTGACTGGTGGCTGATGCTTGCTAGGATTTTAAAAGTACATTGACCCCAGTACATATAGTCCATGAACAGATCAAAATTTACATTTTTATTATACTTTCTATTGAATGTGCATTAATGTTTTAATCCCTGTAAAGTCAAAGTCTGCAAGTCTAATCATAGATTAAACACCAGTAATAGTTATGCAAAGCAAAGATTATATTTAGAATACTTGATTCAATAGGTATCAAGTCACATCCTTATTCACCTAATGGAAACTTGCTTATCTTTAAAGAGTGGTGTGTAACAGTTCCAGAGGGTGAGTAAAATATGCTAGGCAGAGGAAGCATATGCTCACACTCACACAAATTGAGACATATTTAGGGAATTCAATGGGTTCAATATGTTTACACTATATAGTGTGAAGTTGTAAATGAAACGAGAAGTGAGAAGAAACAGAAAATAGATGGCTGAGGGACGCTAAGCCACAGATGATTCAATTTGTCTTATGATGGAGAGCTAGCAAACTATTTAGTATCTCGTCTGGTTCCAACATCACAGAACTTAGGCTAACTGTATCTTTCAATGCTGAAGGATCATACTGGCCTGGAATAAGTAATATGGACATCTAAAACAAGGGACAATGTCTTAGTTCTAATGTGTAAGAAGGATTCACTGCTATGTAAATTAAATAATTGGCCTTATTACCTTTTTCTTAATGGTTCAAGTAGTCAGAAGACTGAACCCATGACACAGAAAAAGAATTGAGTGAGTTCAAACAAAAAAAAAGTAATTCTGTCAAGAAAGAAAGTCTGAATTTACTAGCCTTTTTTTTTTTTTTGATTAAAAGTTACCTCGGATTCATGAAAAGTGATTCCAATCAAATATGCTGTAAAGCCATGTCTGTTCTAAGTGATTCTTATATAATATGCTTTAGGTAAAATTATGTCTATTCTTGCAAGAGCTGAGACAAACATACTGCATTAAGCTTTAATGTACATTCTACTTAGATATTATACTAATGGAATAATTTTAATGACAGAAATATTACTATCTTCTTATTGCATGATTTTTATCTTAAATCTAATTTTCATATAAATTCATATAACCTAATCCCCTGAAACTGATACTGATGATGAAATTATGTAAGTTTGTCACACTGATTTTACATGGTCAAAAATCAAATCACCTTTTAGAATTACCAGTGCCACACGAATTTTCTTATTTTCTGACATTCATATTTTCAGAAATAAGGAGAAAAATAAAGTGTCCAACTATTCGGTGTGGAACAAAATAAAATTATACAGAGCAACATTTTGATGTGAGCTACTTTGAGCACTTATAAAATATTATAAAACCAGTTGCAGAGACACACGATCAAACATTAGGGTGGATCTCAGAGAATCCCCTAGAAAGGGAGAAACAGGAACCAGAGGTGTTAAGACCGCCACAAAAACATGGCACACAGAATCTACTGAGTATGGTTTGCTGTGACTCACAGAGACTGAAGCAGCAATCATGGAGCATCTATGGGTCTGAGCTATGTCCTCTGAATGTATTATAGTTGTGTGGCTTGATGTTTTGGGGAACTAACAGTGGGAGTTGGAGTTATCTTTGACATTTTTCCCAGTTTTGGGGAGAGAGTATTAGGAGAGTTTACTGGAATTGTGGGTGTGGGGCATTTCTCGGCAACTTGTAAACAATATAATGGAAACTGTGTGATATCTCCATGGAAGCTTCCTGAAATCTACATGGGTAACCCTCATGAAGAATCCTACTAATGGCGGATATGGAATCTGAAGTGGCAATCTTCTGTAACTAGTTACTTGGTCTGAGAATTATAACTTGTTTATTTTGAGCTTTTGGGCTAATAGAATTATTCCTAATGATGCTAGCAGATGCAGAGCTAAATCTTAGGCAAACCGTGTGTCAATGCTAAGTCCACAGCATATATATTATTTTTGTTTATCTTCTTGTTCTTTACACAACTCCTACCTGTGGGAATAAGAGGTGTCTCTGAGTCTTTTGCCTCCTCTTGGGACATTTTCCCTCCTGCTGGGTTGCCTTGTGCAGCCTTAATTTGAGGACTTGTGCCTACTCATATTGTAATTTGTTATGCCATGTCTAGAAGATATTACTTGAGAGTCCTTCCACTTTCTGAAGGAAAACAGAGGTAGGGAATCTGGGAGGAGTGCAGAAAGTAGAAACTCTGGTCAGGTTGTAATATATCAGAGAAAAAAATTGAAATTAAATTAAATTAAATGCAATGAACCTTATTTTTTTCCAAGCAGCATTTTCATGGAAAGTGTAGATCTGTACTCCTGCTGCGACAACAGAGAAGGCCAGAGAGATCCTTATGTTGTAGGGAGAAAAAAAGGCTTTTGCTTTCAATGTCAGGCATATTATTTTATTGAAATGTATTTATTTGCCCTTAATTAGTATTTCTTTCAAATATCAGAAGTGACATCTGGTGGAGCAGGCTCATTTATAAACAAGATTAAGACAGATCATTTTCTGGCTTATATCTGTGAATATGTTTTAAACCAATGAACATGTTTCTATTTGTTTGTTTTTATTTCCTTTTTTTCCAACTCAAGACTGAACTCAGTGCCTTACTGGTGCAAAGTAAATGTTCTATTACTGGTCTATCTCCTTAGTCTCCATTTAGTTTAAAATATTTTTGGCATGCATTCTTTGAACATAGTATTGAGTTCATAAATAACATTTATTAAGTATATATCTACTTTGAGGACATGAACCTCCCCAGCTCACAATCAACTGCTCTTCTACTTTTTATTTTGAGACAGGTTCTTACTGTTTTGTCTAGGCTATCATCAAACTTGTGATTCAATTGCACCAATCTCTCAAATATCTGGTACAACAAACCTGCACCAATATTCTTGCACTAATTATGCAATCAAATTTTATTTCTTTTTTACTTTTGAGATTGGGATATAATTACACAATTTCCTCCTTCCTTTTTCTCCCTTCAAACCCTCCCATAAACCTCTCCTTGCTTTGTTTCAAATTCATGAAAGCTTTTTCTTTAATTGCTTAGTTGTTGATACTATATTCATATTGTATATGTATGCATTAATATGTATATATATATATAAACACATAAATATGAATTGTTTAGTCTGTGTAATAATACTTAAATGTGCATGTTATATGGCTCACCATTTGGCATCGGATAAACAATTGCTGTGCTCTTTCCTGGAAAATATTATTTCTCCACTCTCAGCATTCCTTACTTGCTTTAGTTCATTGTCTACGGTTGAGGTTTAGTAAGCATTCTTTCCCCCTTCATGCCTTTTGGTGTAGTCCTTTCCCAGATTATTTCTGGGCAACCAATGTTGGTAAGAATTCATTCTGAAATTTCTAAGAAACACAATCTCATAGAAAAATTCCTGTTCTTCTGGCTCTTACTACCAAGATGAGCTCTGCATTTACTACTTCTAGTTTTCTGTGATGGTCTCTATTTGCTGCAAAGAGAATATTCTTTGATGTATGGTAAGGACTACATATATTTGGGGGGTTATAAGTACAAATATTTAGAATACAGTTAGGGATTATGCCGGATTAGTAAAGTGGCAGTTACAAGTTCTCTAAGATCCATGACTTTATTCAATGTGTAGTTAGCTGGTGATTTCTCTCTTGTTGAGCATGTCTGACTTACAAGTAGAGTGCTATTTATTACTTGCAAGCCATGTTGTTCCAAAGACACAAGTGATACTACTGTGCCCTTAAATTTATCTTCTCATGCTAGTCATTATTTTCATCCAAAATCATCATTGCTAAGTAGAACTGCTGGGTTGGACTGAAAGGTTTTTCCTAGAAACCCATATGGTACCTTCTGATGCTGTTAAATCTTATTATCAGGAAGGAGGCTATCAGGTCAGATTCAGCTAGGGGACTTGGATAAAGAGACCTCTGCTCAATATATCTAAACTATTTAATGCTTAAGTAATAGGTATTAACTGCCACTTCTTGGAACAACGAAGTACACCTGACTGCCAATTCCAAAAGTGTTTCTATGTCATGATATTGAGATTTTTGGTAGACAGTCTATAGCTCTTGGAGGGAGTACTGTCAACCCTTATGGGAACATTTCATTTATATATATATATATATATATATATATATATATATATATATATACACATATATATACACACACACATATATATACACACACACACATATATATATACATATATATACACATATGTATGTATATATATGTGTATATATATGTATATATATATGTATATATATTTGCCAACTAGTATGAATTACTGTTATTTTTAGTTAGCTAGTTATTAGTATGGGTTGTTCTGAATTTTTAAGACATCTGTACTGATATTTACCCTCCTCTCTGATTCTATATTTATCTCCTTTCTTTCTCCCTAATATGAACTCCTCATTTTTTACAATTTCCCCTTCATATCTTTTTCTTTTTTAATATTGTTTCTCTCTGTAACACATTGTTCCTCCAGTCCCATGCATGATGATCTTCTATTTCCCTACTTTCTGCAGTTACCTCTGGTTTTATATCTATCTATGTATATATACATATGTGTATGTGTGTTTCTATGTGTAAGTTTACATGTTCATTACACTGAAATGTGTAGTTAAAGAAAACTGAACACAAAATATAATACATAAAAGAGGAAGGGAGGAGTATTTAACTAGAAATTTATGAAAATTTCAAAAAGGTGAATCTCTATTAAAGTATGATGTGTAAATCAGTTTATTTAATGATGTCAAAATAATCAATCGATCTAAACTATGCACCATTACTGTAGAACTTTTCATTTGCTTTATTGAAATGCATAGCTGAGTGATGATTCCCACTTAGGCTGGGTAACTGAAACCCAATATTCAAATCGACAAATTATTTGGGACTTTTGATATCATTTATCTGTTGCTTAATTTAATTGAATCTCTTTGCTCATTGTTGCATTGCTAAATATACTGGACAAGTGAGATCCAAGAGTCCAAAAGCTTTTGAGGCCAGAAATCAAGGGCATCCTCTACATCAAATATGACTAATGTATGGCAAAAGAGTCCCATTGGCCTGAGTTTAATATATATATACCCATAAAGTTAATATGAAGGCCTATGAATGGGTCATATTTCAGCACCCTGGCACATATAGTAGAATAACACCTTTCATTTCAATTATGCTACTATAGATGAGAAAATATTGTCCACATAATCACAGGGCTAGTGATTATAGAAGGAAACTCTTGTTTTAAAAAACAGTTCATTGGAGCTTGCTTAAAATTTCAGAGGTTCTGTACATTATCACCATGGTGGGGAGAATACCAGCATACAGGTAGGTGCTAGAAAAGTAGATGAGAGCTGCATCCTGACCCATAGACAGAGACAGACAAAGACCTACACACAGAGAGATCTTGGATCTTGCATGACCTCTTGAAATTTCAAAGCATGACACACTTCCTCTAACAAGACCAAACCTAAATCAGTAAGATACTACCTCCTAATCTGTGGTGGTGAATAAGACTCTTTGGTGAATAAGCATTCTCATATATGAGCCTATCAGATCTACTTTTACTCAGAAAACAACATCCTACTCCATGACCCTCATAAGCTTGTAGCCATTTCAAAATGAAGAAATTCATTTAGTCCAACTTGAAAAGTCCCCACAGTATATAATTTTGCTAATATTGCTTATAAGTCTAGAATTCAAAGTCCCCTCTAAGAGCCAAAACTTATTTTATCCTCATAACTGCACCCTATGTTGAAATCAAAATGAAAGAGATGATCACATCTTTCAAATGTACACTGGCACAAAGTGTACATTACTCTTGCAAAAGGGGGGGGAAGGGGGCATAAATAAGAAAATACTGGACCAAAGTGAGTCCAAAATTCAGCAGGACAAACTACAAATTCTACAAGTCTGTGTCTAATGTTAAAGTTGTCTCCAGCTTAGACAAAGTTATCCCTAACTGCTTTCAACTGTTGACTGCAACACACTTCTATCTCTTAGGATAACTCTTCAGCTTTCCTGAGCAGGCATTTGATGACTCTGACATCCTCAACATCTTAGGGTTGAGACATGTCAACATAATCCAGGCCTCACATCCACAGCTTCATACAATGGTCTTTCTGGGCTTCCATGAAGGGATACTCCTTATATACTCCTGGACTCAGAAGCTTTCCTTGGCCATGGAGGGAGATTCCACGTCCCTTTCTTTGTATCCTTGACTCTAGGTCAAGAACCATATAGCATAAGTTGTCAAAGTTCTGTTGCTAGCTAGACCTGGAACATGTCCTTCTCCTTCAGTAACATTTGTATCAGTTTTCTATTGTGGGAAATTTCCTTCACTGCCTTATCTTTCCTTTAATTCCTTTTCACAAGTTGGTGTGTTAGCTGAGTGGGTTCTTATCCTGATGTTACCAGTTCTTTTATTCCATTTATTATCAGCCATTAAAAAAAACTTTTTATTTTCTTAAAAATTAGACTTGGGAGGGCCAGCAGAAAGAATGGAAACAGGCAACAGGCATCCTTAGGAGATAGGAGGTTAGGGGGACCCTCCAGAATACATCAGAGACCTGGGAGGTGAGAGACTCACAGAACTAAAAGGGACAGACCTTACATGAAATGCCTACAGTAGGAAGAAGAAACTTATAGAGCCTACCTCCAGCAGGAAGATGGGGCCTCAATTGAGGGAGAGGGCCATCCCACAGTCATAACTCTGACCTATAATTGTTCCTGTCTGAAAGAATTACAGGGATGGGAATGGAGAGGAGCCTGAGGAATAGAAGGTCCAGCAACAGGCTCAAAATGGGATCCAGCACAAAAGAACGTCCCAAGTCCTGACATTATTATTGAAGCTATGAGGTGCTTACAAAAATGGACCTAGCATAACAGCATTCTGGATGACCCAACAAGCAGCTGAAAGAGTTAGATGCAGATATTTGCACCCAAAAGTTGGACAGAAGCAGCTGACCCCTGCTCTTGAATTAGGGAAGGTTGAATTAAGCTGAAGGTGACCCTGTTGCAGGACCAGCAGTCTCAATTAATCCTGACTCCAGAGATCTCTCAACCACTGGACCATCAAACAGGCAGCATACAGCAGCTGACATGAGGCCCCTTGCACACATACAGTAGAGAACTGGCAGGTCTGTGTTCATTCAGAGATGATGCACCTAATCCTCAAAAGACTGGAGGTCTCAGGGAATTTAGAGGTCAGGTGGGGTAGGGGGGTAGGTATATCCACGTAGAGATAGGAGGAGGTGAGGAGGTATGGGATATGGGACAGTAGGGGGGTGGATATGAGTTGGCATTGTGGGGAATAAAATATGGAATGTATAAAAATAATTAATAAAAAAAGAAAGAAAACTGGACTTGGCTCTAACAAGTATATTTTTAGTTTTGCTTTTTTCCTCAAACTACATTTTTAAGTTTTCTTTGCCCTTCTTGCTCCTTTTCATTGGACATCTGCATAAAAGTAATCACTAATAACCACACAGCAGTCAACAGTAAGCTGTCTTGAAATCTCTTCTGTCAACCTAGGACAATAGCAAAAGCAGCCACAACTCTTGGCCAAATATCATAAGAAAGGTCTCTGGGCCACTTGCTAATATTCTTCCTCTCTGAACCTCCTTGAGTTGAGCCATCATAACTTGCATTGATTTTAGCACTACTGTCTTTCATGTTCCTACAAGTATGGCCCATTAAAACCCATTTAAAGACTTCAACTGATTTTCTTTTTTTAAAATTTATTGATATATTTATTTACATTTCAAATGATTTTCCCTTTTCTGGACCCCCACTCCCCGAAAGTCCCATCAGTCCCCTTCCCTCCCCCTGTTTTCCCACCCAAACCTTCCCACTTCCCTGTTCTGATTTTGCTCTATACTGCTTCACTGAGTCTTTTCATAACATGGGGCCACTCCTCCGTTCTTCTTGTACCTCATTTGATGTGTGGATTATGTTTTGGGTATTCCAGTTTTCTAGGTTAATATCCACTTATTAGTGAGTGCATACCATGATTCACCTTTTGAGTCTTGGTTACTTCACTTAGTATGATGTTCTCTAGCTCCATCCATTTGCCTAAGAATTTCATGAATTCATTGTTTCTAATGGCTGAATAGTACTCCATTGTTTAGATATACCACATTTTTTGCATCCACTCTTCTGCTGAGGGATACCTGGGTTCTTTCCAGCATCTGGCAATTACAAATAGGGCTGCTATGAACATAGTAGAGCATGTATCCTTATTACATGGTGGGGAATCCTCTGGGTATATGCCCAGGAGTGGTATAGCAGGATCTTCTGGAAGTGAGGTGCCCAGTTTTCGGAGGCACTGCCAGACTGATTTCCAGAGTGGTTGTACCAATTTGCAACCCCACCAGCAGTGGAGGAGTGTTCCTCTTTCTCCACATCCTCTCCAACACTGTCTCCTGAATTTTTAATCTTAGCCATTCTCTCTCGTGTAAAGTGAAATCTCAGGGTTGTTTTGATTTGCATTTCCCTAGTGACTAATGAAGTTGAGCATTTTTTAAGGTGTTTCTCTGTCATCCGAAGTTCTTCAGGTGAGAATTCTTTGTTTAACTCTGAACCCCATTTTTTAATAGGGTTGTTTGGTTTTCTGGAGTCTAACTTCTTGAGTTCTTTATATATATTGGATATTAGCCCTCTATCTGATGTAGGATTTGTGAAGATCTTTTCCCAATTTGTTGGTTGCTGATTTGTCCTTTTGATGGTGTCCTTTGCCGTACAGAAACTTTGTAATTTTATGAGGTCCCATTTGTCAATTCTTGATCTTAGAGCATATGCTATTGGTGTTCTGTTCAGAAACTTTCTCCCTATACCGATGTCCTCAAGGCTCTTCCCCAGTTTCTTTTCTATTAGCTTCAGAGTGTCTGGCTTAATGTGGAGGTCCTTGATCCATTTGGATTTGAGCTTAGTACAAGGAGACAATGATGGTTCAATTCGCATTCTTCTGCATGCTGACCTCCAGTTGAACCAGCACCATTTGTTGAAAAAGCTATCTTTTTTCCATTGGATGTTTTCAGCCGCTTTGCCGAGGATCAAGTGGCCATAAGTGTGTGGGTTCATTTCTGGATCTTCAATCCTGTTCTATTGATCCTCCTGCCTGTCACTGTACCAATACCATGCAGTTTTTAACACTATTGCTCTGTAGTATTGCTTGAGGTCAGGCATACTGATTCCCCCAGAATTTCTTTTGTTGCTGAGAATAGTTTTAGCTATCCTGGGTTTTTTGTTATTCCAGATGAATTTGATAATTGCTCTTTCTAACTCTGTGAAGAATTGAGTTGGAATTTTGATGGGTATTGCACTGAATCTGTATATTGCTTTTGGCAAAATGGCCATTTTAACTATATTGATCCTGCTGATCCATGAGCATGGGAGGTTTTCCCATTTTCTGAGGTCTTCTTCCATTTCCTTCTTCAGAGTCTTGAAGTTCTTGTCATACAGATCGTTCACATGTTTGGTAAGAGTCACCCCAAGGAACTTTATACTGTTTGTGGCTATTGTGAAGGGGGTCATTTCCCTAATTACTTTCTCAGCCTGCTTATCCTTTTAGTATAGGAAGGCCACTGATTTGCTTGAGTTGATTTTATAACCTGCTACTTTGCTGAAGTTGTTTATCAGCTGTAGGAGTTCTCTAGTGGAGTTTTTTGGGTCACTTAGGTAGACTATCATGTATCTGCAGAACCATAAAAAGAATCAACGAGTCCAGGAGCTGGTTCTTTGAGAAAATCAACAAGATAGATAAACCCTTAGCCAGACTGACCAAAGGGCACAGAGAAAGTATCCAAATTAACAAAATTAGAAATGAAAAGGGAGATATTACAACAGAAACTGAGGAAATCCAAAAAATCATCAGATCCTACTACAAAAGCCTACACTCAATACAATTGGAGAATCTGGAGGAAATGTACAATTTCCTAGACAGATACCAAATACCAAAATTAAATCAGGACCAAATAGATCATCTAAACAGTCCCATAAACCCTAAAGAAATAGAAGGGGTCATAGAAAGTGTTCCAACCAAAAAAAGCACAGGACCAGATGGTTTCAGTGCAGAATTCTATCAGACCTTCAAAGAAGACCTAACACCAATACTCTTCAAACTATTCCACAAAATAGAAAGAGAAGGAACCCTACCCAATTCCTTCTATGAAGCCACAATTACGTTGATACCAAAACCACACAAAGATCCAACAAAGAAAGAAAACTTCAGACCAATCTCCCTTATGAACATCGATGCAAAAATACTCAATAAAATTCTTGCCAACCGAATCCAAGAACACATCAAAACGATCATCCACCATGATCAAGTAGGCTTTATCCCAGGGATGCAGGGTTGGTTCAATATACGGAAATCCATCAATGCAATCCACTACATAAACAAACTCAAAGAAAAAAAAAACATATGGCCATTTCATTGGATGCTGAAAAAGCATTTGGCAAAATTCAGCATCCTTTCATGCTTAAAGTCTTGGAAAGAACAGGAATTCAAGGCCCATACCTAAACATCGTTAAAGCAATATACAGCAAACCGGTAGCCAGCATCAAACTAAATGGAGAGAAACCTGAAGCAATCCCACTAAAATCAGGGACTAGACAGGGCTGCCCCCTTTCTCCTTATCTTTTTAATATTGTACTTGAGGTACTAGCTCGGGCAATTAGACAACATAAGGAGGTCAAAGGGATACAAATTCAACTGATTTTCTAACCAAAAGTCCCAAAATCTACATGCTGCATACAAGTAGTGTGATCAGGCTTCTACAAAAATACCCTATTTCTGGTTACATTTTCTAGTCTCTATTGCTATGCATAGAAACCACAATCTGTATTACTCTTAAAGAAATGGCTTAGTTGGGAGGTGGCCTAAGGTTTTGGAGGTTTAGTCTATTATCATCATTGTGAAAAGCATTCTGGCAAATAGACAGGTTCTATGGTAGTAGCTGATAGCTACCTCCTAATCTGTAGGCAGGGAGGGGGGGGGGGCAAGGTCATGCCTACTCCAGCAAGGCCCTACCTCCTAATCCTTCTAAATGTTTCAAGGAGTTTGACTACCTGGTGACAAAGTGTTGAAATGTAAAGCCCAATTGTCATTCTTACTGAAAGTCACAATTTCCAAAAGCAGCACTTACTGGATGGAGTTAACTTTTATCTATAGTGACAGAAGTGAAACCTATTCACATACTTTGTCTAAAACATGGGGTTTCTATAGGGTGCTAAGAGGCTACTTTAATGAAGCAGATGCTGAATGCCAGTGTATGACATGTACATGAGAGTATTTCACTCACTTCTGGGCAGTATTCGTTCAAAGACCTAATGTCTTATTTTAAACAATCTTATATCTTTTGAAAAAAAACATTATTTTGTCCTTCACACATGGAAGAAATTTAGAATAAATCTTTTCAAGTTCTCTTTGAAAAAGAGATGTTGAAAGATATCTCAAAACAGAGAAATTACCAGGACATGTGTCAATTTGATAATCATTAAGTATTCTATATGGAATGTAATCAAGGAGAATGCATTTGCTTTCAAGAAGAAAAGTAGAATTTCCCCACTGTAGTAACATCTTTTATCTTTCTTCTCAAATAAACTGAGATTTACTTTCCTCTTTCATGACCATTGTTAAGGTGGGCATTCTTTCACTAGCCTCTAGGAGTTTTCAAAATGTATATGAATGTTCTGGGGAGGCTCTATACTTAGCATACGTAAAAAGCATAGGTCATAGATGAATAAGCCTTGAGGACTGTTTGCTATATTTAAGAGTATAATACCTTTTGTGTCAACTCAACACATGAAGATACATGAAAACCACGAAGCATAATAACGTTATTGAGCAGGGAGTACCAACTAAGCAAATAAGGACCACAGAGTAAGATGTAGGTAGTATAAATGAAGCTTGGGGATGAGGTGGGTGTCGGCTCTGTTCCATGGTGACCATTTTGCCGCAAGAAATGAAAAGAGGCAATAGAATTTAATCTGCAAATTAGTAACAAAAGCTATAAAAGTCCACTAGGAAGAGGGTAGATTCAGGATGCTCAGCATGCTTAGTTAATGAACAATAAGTAGGTCAATGAAGCTGGAGCATAGTTAGAAAAGTAGAGTGAGATGTTAGAGATAAAAACATATGATGCTCACTTGACATTTTAAGCATATAAAACACTGTAATTCCTTTGAAGTTCTGTTAATCGGATGGGGGGAAAATGATACCAGAAATATCTCCCTGATAGTAAGGAGCTTGTGATATATTTGGAAAGACAAAGATTCTACATAGAAGAGAAGGAAATAATTCCTGAGATGGCTATGGTTGTGCTAAAACCAATTCAGGAGTCCTGGAAGACAAGTGAATTTCACCATGAATGTGGAAAAGGAGATGGCTGGGAGAAAAATTAGGATGACAGAATTATTTTCAGATGTAATAATGCTCAAACTATTCTTCCTTGTTAAACAAGATTAATGGACAAGAAAAAGCAGCTAAAACAAGAACTGTCATGCACTCATCTAAATACAGAGAGATGCTAAATTCCCACTGTCCTGGTCATATGTGATCTTGTATAATTATTAATAGCACAATCATTCCATCTCAGAACTTCCATTAGCTCCAGTAAAAGGTAACAACTGATAAATAAATACAAATCAGAATCCATAAATATAAATAGTGGTCCATATGCCCAATTTGCAATGTTTCTATACATGGAAATTCTGAATAAATATAAGAAGTTAAATCATCAGTCTATTTAAATTGTAGTGACAAAACTACAGAACTACCAATCATTCCCTCTACAGGTAGATCCAAAAACTATTTCCAAATTACTAAATCCTTCCTTGACTAGTCTTCTATTTTATGGTTATATGGTGTTAGGAAATTAGGAAATCAAAAATATGCATTAAGTAGTTGTACTTTCTTAATATTTAAAGCTGTGATCACTTACTAAACAATATGATATTATAAATATGATGTTATCTTAGTAAGGGTTTCTACTGCTGTGATGAAACAGAATGACTAGAAGCAACTTGTGAAGATGGGGATTATTTCACTCTATAACTCTCTTTATACTCCATAACTGAGGGAAGTTATAGCAAGTATTCAAGACAGGAACTTGGAGGAAATCACTGAAGCTGAATCCAAGGGAAAAACTCTGTTTACTGGATTGATCATCATGGCTTTCTCAGCTTTCTTGGAGAAAGCCAGTCTCAGCATGGCACTGCCCACAGTTAGCTAGACTCTCCCACATCAAACATCTCTTAAATGTATTACATGCTTACCCAACAGACAGTCTGCTGGGGGCATTTTTCCAATTGAGATTCCGTTTTCCCAAATACATCTAGTCTAGTACCAAGTTAACATAAAACTGAGATGCAAAATTACAGAAGGCCCTTTGCTCCTGTTGTTCTGAAAGATTAAGTTGAAAAAAAAAGTTAGGAGCAAATGAACATTCTTGACAGTAGAGGTGAAAAGCTCTTAGATCTTACTTTGTTTTAAAAATTTGTTTGTTTGTTTGTTTGCTTGTTTAATGTATCTAAGTACACTGTTGCAGTCTTCAAGCACACCAGAGGAGGGCATCAGATCCCATTACAGATGGTTGTGAGCTACCATGTGGGTGCTGGGAATTGAACTCAGGACCTCTTGAAGAGTGGCCAGTGCTCTTAACTGCTTAGCCATCTCTCTAGCCCCTAGATCTTACTTTTTATCAATTAATCATGTAAGATGAGTTGCTTACACCCATTATTATCAATAAATTATGTTTTTAAACAAGAATCATAGACTAGAGGTCATTAGATGATTTTTAACTTTAACAAGTCAAGAAAAGAAAAATTAGTAAAGACTGTGGGTTTTGTTTTGTTTTCAGCTACAAGTCTTGAGAAGAGCATGGTCATTCTACAGAGCAGATAAGATCTAGAAATTGCAGTGCACTGTTTCTATAATTCAAACTTAGTATTTGGCAATAGTTTCATTGACTTTAAAATCCTCTTGCAGTGGGTCATAATTAAAAAACTACCGCCCTGCCAATCCTCTGCAACAAGTCCCTGGTAAAGCATGACTCTTAAACTTAGTTAAGCAAATATCTTTCTGTATATAAAACTCCCAAGTACATAATGCCAATTTACAATGATAAAGACTTATCTCAATATTTCTAATCTTTCTAAAACACCAGAAATATGTCTGAAGCCATCTGGATATACATGTCTCCCTCTTTGTTCCACTTGTCTGGTCTGCCAAAACACACTCTCTCCTCCCCTCCCTTCTCTTAGCTCCTCCTTCTCTCTCTCTCTTCCAATTACTAGCCTCTCACTGCCTCAGTGTGAATGGATAGGAAGTATCTTGCAACATCCTCTGATACTTTCATTTATCAGAACTGGGTACATCTAAAAGGAACTCACAGTGCAATACATGAGATTTGATCAATCGAAAAAAATCAATCTAATCCCAGTTCTTTTAGTTATAAAAATAAAAAAAATTACTCTTTTGAAGTGCTTTAGTTAATTCCGTTTTTATATTAAAACAAGAATTTACTAAAAAACATATAGGAATCATATAGTTTATTAAATCTTTAAATGGAATTTAATTCCATTTGATTTTCAATAAATTAGAAGGTCTCAGTTCATATTATTTTATTATGTAATTTACAATATTGGTAAATCTTGAGTATAAAATGGAAATAATTAGTCAGTATATAATCTAACTCTTAAAATATCTGATATGAGCATTATCAAATCATAACATCTCAGTATTAGATATAATTAAAATTTTTCCATTGATCGCAGAAAATATCAGCCATCAATTGATACTGGCAAACGTTCTACTCTAAAAAGCTATTGAATCATTCTCTTCATTAATTTCTTCCTGTGTTGACTCATCTATCCAATTACCTACTCATCCATCAAATTAAGTTTTTTCAACCTTAATTTGTCAGACATTGTGTTGCACCTATTACACAGCATATAAAACATCAAAATTAAATTTAGGCTTAGCAACTTCTGTTATATTATAAAACAGTTACTGCAACTGCTGAATGGGATACTTAATAAATGTATTAGAAAGGAATTTCACTGAGCTCTAGGCTATCTGGAAGTTTTTGCAGAGTTCATATTCTTATTTTATTCTTGGGGATTGAAAAGATATTAAAATCACTAGAACTTAGAATGTTGGGAAAATCCAGCTATATGTTTGTTCATCATTTCATGGGATGATTTAAGGATCATATGACATAAGCATCAACAACATCTTGCTGCATCCCGGAGGCTTACTGTCCTCTAAGATGAGAGAGAGATAAATGTGTATTTGGATGGCAGAGCTCTTATCTTTTAAAATGATAGCTCCCACGAAACTGAACAGAAAAGGGAAGGGATTAGGTTGATCCAAAAGTCATTTACCAAGTTACATTGATGGAGGCTCAACTTGGGGTACAATCCACCCTCTCTTGTGGGGATTTGGGGACATTTCTCTGAATTTAACAAACTGGCTTTTCAAAGCAAACTTGTTCTTTCAGATTATGTAGTGATATCTCTAGGCTTCTGTGTACTCCAAACTTTCCTCAGAAATTGACTTTCTCCTAGTTTGCTGAGCAAGCTGCTTGTCTGAAATATTGTAAAGTTGTGGTATATTTTGTATAGGATAGAGGAAACAGACGCATGTTTTAGTGAACAGAAATTGAATACCTGCTGGCTATCACATTAAATATCTGTGGGCTTACTATCCTTCTCACTTAAATTAGGAATTGAAAACTAATATCCTGATAGTAAAATTCCATCCCTTAAAGGTTTGGTAAGACAGACTCATTTTTAATAATTATAGAGCCTAACATAAAAGTTTTAATTTGATTGTGCAAGTTAGATTAGCACAAGTCCTATAATGACTCAATGCCTATGATCTAGTCTAATTATCAGTGTATGATGTCTCCTGGTCTCTCTTATCACTTCATCTTTCATAGTTTCTCCTTTTATACTTGACATTTTTCCAAACTCAGAGTTTTTGTTTAATAATGTCTCCAAATATGCCCTCTTTTTAGAATCTTTGCATGGATTGCTACTTTCATCACCAAAGATTTTTGCTGGATACCTAAGGACTTCAGTACCTTCTATCTCTACTCGGTTGTTACTTCCTCAACAGTATCGTGTGTTAGTGTTTTTGTATATCCAAAGTCAACTTCACATCTACCTTTTTCAGTTCTGTTTACTATCTATCTTTTTCCCAAATAGTCTCCAGACCTGCTTTACCAGAATATTCTACACCAGACATGAACCCTGGAGATGAATTTTACTATGTTCTCACCACTACATTAAAGCCAGACATCTTAGAGTGAGAAAGTGACTGTTGTTTCATCATGGTGTTAAGAACAGGAATAAATCAATTCAAATTCTAACTTGACATTTTAAAATTTGATTACATGTCAACCCTGAGCCAGGATTTTCCAACTCAATAGAATCAAGATTGACTATTACATGGTATTAAATGATATTTTTGAGTTATCTATGATAGATTTTCTTAGACATAATTTATAAAAAAAAAACACTGTTGCTAGATGCATGAAAGAAGTCCTTTGGGATATCCCCCATGCTGTCTGAAATTTCAGGACACATTTTCAAGCTGCTTATCCATCCTAAGTTTACCCTACTTAAGTCACTCACTGCTCCTCTAAAGCCATGAATAGATGATTACCTCAGATCCTGTATTCTACTGGAGCTCTAGAACAGGGAAGCAAGGACATCACCAAGTTTCTTTCAAGTTTAAATTAGGCATTTGAAACTAGTGATGTATCACAGCAATGAAAGAATGGGAAACAAACCTTTCTTCTGGCGTGATTTTACTTTAAAATGGTCTACTACATTCCAATAATTGTCAGCAGGCAGAGCCTGAAAGTCAGGTAGAGGACACCGACCTTGAAAAGACCACCAGGGATGTTCACAAGTTTAGAAAGTTAATAATCATAAGATTTAAAATGTGCCTGAATGAACTCACACATTGCCTTGAAAACAGTTGCAGACAATGCTAGCATTTCATAGAGGAAAAGGAGTGTAAAAATATTTAAGGCTGTCATATTTATTTTTGACTTTTGCAATAGCAATTGTTATTATTACTGTCTTTATACTTATTCTCTATTAAAAATAAGTGGAAAATATTCTGGGAAAATGCTATGAAAGAAATGATTAGTTGAATAATTCTTAACAAATATATCATTTTTACTCCAGATAGAAATTTCTAAAACAAGTGAAAAATTCTTTTCCTGAGCAATTCTCTCTTGCAGTACTGTTGTAACTCTAGTAAGTCAGAGGTTCCAAATAAAATTCTAGGTAATGAGTATACTGTCTGTTGTTGGGTATATTATATATCTCTTTCCCAGAGTCCAGATAATTAGATCATCCTCAAATTAAGAATTTTTATCAGTATGAAAACTTTTGTAAAATCTTTGTATTACTTTAAAATAAGCAGAATATTAGGAATAAAGATTTTGCATTGAATATTTCTATTTACAAATTCTCTGTTCGGCCCTACTCTGTGCCCTAACAAACTACCTTCTCTAACATCCTATTCATTAGTTTAGACATATAAAATGTTGATGATCTAATGGCAAATGGATGGAGCTAGAGAACATCATACTAAGTGAGGTAACCCAGACTCAAAAGGTGAATCATGGTATGCACTCACTAATAAGTGGATATTTACCTAGAAACCTGGAATACCCAAAACATAATCTACACATCAAATGAGGTACAAGAAGAAAGGAAGAGTGGCCCCTTGTTCTGGAAAGACTCAATGAAGCAGTATTCAGCAAAACTAGAACGGGGAAGTGGGAAGGGGTGGGTGGGAGGACAGGGGGAGAGAAGGGGGCTTACGGGACTTTCTGGGAGTGGGGGGGCTAGGAAAGGGGAAATCATTTGAAATGTAAATAAAAAATATATCGAATAAAAAAATGTTGATGATCCTCCTGTTGTATCATAACGAAAGTTCTGAGTTGTATCAAAATAAAAATGTAAAGAAATCATGCCAAACATTATAACCAAACTGTAAATAAAATGAAAGATGCCAGCTAGATGTTATTGTTTTCACCTACAGTGCTATCTCTTCAAGAAGCTGAAGCAAAAGGATTTTAACCAAGTTCAAAACTAATTTAATAAATTTTCACAGGGAGCCTGAGGTATATACAAGACTGCAGCCTGGAAGAAAGGGGAAGAGGATGGAAGAGAAATAATGGAAGGGAATGAGGGGAGAAGAATGAAACAATAAAATCAAGACTGAAAAGAAACAGTATAGAAGAATGTAGTTTAAATAAAACTCATTAAGGACCTAAATTTTCTTAGAAAACACAAGGAAATATCACCTTCAAGAGCACTGGAATGATCACAGCAGACACAATTGAAATCAAGACAGTCAAACAGTGAGATATCAGTAAATTGCGTTGATATGCTAATTCAGAATAAAGTGTATGATGTACCTGAAGGACAATATAGCATATCTCAGGTTGATTCTTTTCAATGTAGATCAAAGCTTGGATCACTATTAGGGGGCCAGAAGAGCCCAGTAACACACTGCAAAACATTTCAAATCCATTACATGGATTTTTTTCAATATTGGTCAATTCATTATATGTTCTTTGGTTTACTTTAATTACATAAATTGAAGTAATATTTAATTTAATAGTCAATGGGCCTGTCAATCACCTGAAATGGAAATCATGACTCAAGGAAAGATGTCTGTCCTGAGACATAGGAAATAGCAAAAAGTCTTTCTAAAATACAATCCCTCAGTGAACTTTCACCCCTTGAGGATGCATCACTGTACTCTGTGATAATACCATCTGCCCTCTAGACTATGCTCTAGGTATACTGTTTGAATGCTTTCAAGGGAGAACACAAGAACTGAGGATCCATGAAGAATGAAAAGTAAGGTCGTAGAGACAATTTCATGTTCAGGTCTTTTGCTATGTATTGTAATGTACTGGTCTCCAAGGTCTGGTTTCTCCCCAGGGAATAGAGAATCCACTTAAAGCTGTTGGTTAAATAAAGATGGCGACAACCAATCTCTAGGCGGATGAGACCTAGGCAGGGATTGAGATCTCAGGAGAGAGAGTGTGTGGAAAGAGGAGAAAGCCTCCATGGCATAGATGAATTTTAAAAACTTAGCCATGTGGGAGATCCACTAGGGGTTAACAGTTACCCAGATGGAACATGGCAACTTAGGGATATTAACGAAGAAGTTGATTTTAAGAGACATGGTAGACATTTAGTGACTAATATCTTATCACTAATGCTAAAGCTTATTATAAATATAAAGGTGAATATTTCATGTATTTACATTTTGATAAAAAAGAAAAGGAATAAAAGGAAAAATGAATGTATTTAATGTCATAGAAATACCTTTTGCCATAATAAAAATGGTCTTTTTTCTTTCCAGGAGACCTTGTTATAGTTACAAAAATACCAGTATAGGCTGGAAAGAAGATTTATAAATATATTAACAAATAAAATGTTTTAATATTCAAAATAAATAAATAAAATTTTTTAAAAAGGTGTTTTGTCTTTTTATCTGGAAACTGAATGTTCAAAGATGGGGTAGAAGCCCCAAATTTAGATTAGGTATTTATACAACATTTTCATTTGAATGCTTACAATACATTTTCACTTATTTCTCTTTTCTTGTTTGACGTGTGTCCTGTGTGTGTGAGAGCATGCATGAACATTGAAGTACAGGTGTGTTGGATGTTAATATGGAATGTCTTCTTTTGTAACTCTCTATGTTATGTTACTGAGACAAGTTCTGTGACTTCCCTCAAAACTCGATGGCTAATACAGTCAAGATAGCCAATTTATCCCCAAGGATCCCATGTATACTTTGGGAGAGCTATAAACATGGGCTGGCTGGCTTTGTGATCCTAGCTTTTGTATGAGTTCTGGGGATCAGACTCAGACCCTCTCACTTCGAAACAAGCGTATTATCCATTTAGCCAACTCAAGTACCCAGTAAATTTCCTTTCCATACTTTCTTAAATCTCCTTTTTCCCTTTCTACTTACCACTTTAATATAAAGTTGGGCATACCTAACATTAGATGGTAGAAATAAATGTTGTGCATTTCGTGATTTTTTTTTCAGATACAGATTTTTCTTTTTTAAGTATAAACATATATAAGGTTTCTTTCTGAAATCTACAGTTAAAGCAACAGAAGGAGAGAAACAGCCAAATATTAGTGGTTGCTAATCCTGAATAGTAGAAACATAGATAATGGTATGTATTATTCTCAGAAAGTCCTTGAATGATCCAATGAAAAGGTATTTTAGGTTTACAATAGATTCTTTACACAAATAAATAAGTAACTATCTTTAAAAGTATTGAAGATGATTTCGATTTCGATTTAGATTTAAGTACCCTGTGGGTGCTTAGTATCTGTATGAACTACAATGATCCACTTAAATATGCACAAATTCATTATTTTGATCTACAGTGTAGAGATCATCATATGGTATGTCTGGCTTTAATATGAGAAAAATGACATATAAAGAAGTTCAATCTGGCCCTCAGTTTCTGGCATTTTCATCTCATATACACCATTACCTTTCACAGTAAATTTTGTGGCATCTAAATTGTATCATCTCATGCATATGTAAATATGTCACATGCTTAATCACTATGTAGCAACTTACAAATGCATATAATAAAACTGACTCGTCGAAGTTAAAACCTAGAAATAATTGATTCCATTTTTCTCTAAAACTAGATTGCCATTGGAAAGCAGTTGAACAGCTTCACTAAGTACAGAGTATTGCAATGGGTGTGAAATAAAATGTACTCAATAGAGTTATCAGAAGAGTCATGCATCCCCATCACGTTTTTCTCCACCTCTACCTCCATCCATTTGTTCCAGAGGCAAATACATTAAACAGAAACTAATAATCAATACCTAAAACTTAGGAGGTGAAACAATTCAGATCTTATCTTTTTTTTCTTTTTTTTTAATTCGATATATTTTTATTTACATTTCAAATGATTTCCCCTTTTCTAGACCCCCACTCCCCAAAGTCCCATCAGCCCCCATTTTTTAAAGATTTACTTATTTATTATATGTGAGTATACTGTAGCTGTCTTCAGACACCAGAAGAGAGCATCAGATCTCATTATGGATGGTTCTGAGCCACCATGTGGTTGCTGGGGTTTGAACTTAGGACCTTTGGAAGATTTGGAAGAACAGTCAGTACTCTTAACCACTGAGCCAAAAGAACATGATGGGAGGGTGTATTTACCAGCACCATATTGAAATTCCTCATGTCTAAGTTTTAATGTGGTCACACATACCTGAGAAGAGTATGTAAGGAAAAGGTTCTCCTTTGACAAATTTGCCAGGTTTACTGAAAATAACCCAAATGAATGATAAGACAGTCAAGTGACATTACATCTCACATAAACATCAATTATATCATTCAAATACTAAAGAAATTGTAAAATTTAACAACTTTAAAAGAGACTTTAATTACTATGAAAAATTTCATACATGACTGAAGCAACATGTGGGAAAACTTTTAATTTGGCTTACAGTTTCTAAAGGTAGCTTGTTGGGGCAGAGATGGGAGATCAGGACACACAGCTGTGGCAGTTTGGTGGTGGCTGAGGAGGCATCATTTTTCACCTACACCTTAGTGGATCAGAAAGGACAGAGAATTCTAACAGGAACAGGTCAAGGCCCACTTCCCAAAGACTTGCTTCTTGAAGCAAAGTCCCATCTCTTAACAGTTCCATGGCATCCCCAAATAATGCCATAGGCTAGGACCAAGTTTTGAAATACATGCATCTGTGGGTCATTTTGCTTCTAAACAGAGTCCTGCTCCATGTACTTCTACAGGTTGATTATTGTTAGCAGATTTCCAAGTCTCTTTAAGTTTCCCTTCCCCTTCTCATTTCTTAAAGGCATTATTTCCATATATTACTTGCTTATTTTATAAAGTAAGACCTTAAAATTATTGTCCTTCTATTTAGTTAATATGAATGAATTCCTTACTATACTGCCTGACCCATAACAGGTCTTGACAATATTATTTAATTAATTTATTGCACATATATTGATTTAGTGCCTATTACATATGTTATAGGATCAAAAAAGGTATGGATAGTCTATTTGTTTGGGTACAGGGTATTCAGATCTTATTTGATTTATATTATTTGCAAGCACAGACATACACATTAAAGGAAATAATACTGACTTTGAATGGGAGACAGTTAATTATTGCTTGGTTCTATGACATTCTTGACTTTGAACATCCAAGTACTTCTAAAAGTTGATTAGTTGTTGCAGTTTTTCAAATCTTTTTATGTCTCACTTCAGCTTCTTTCTTTTTTAAATTTAATTTAATTTTATCTCTACTTTTCTATTTTACATTTCACTCACTGCTCCCTTCCAGGCTTCTCTTCACACAATTCTTCCCCCATCCCTTTTCTTCTGAGTAGATGGTGGCCTCCCTGGGCATCTCCCCTGCCTGGCACTTCAAGTCTCTGCCAGGCTAGTGCTTTCTCTCCCACTGAGGTCAGACCAGGCAGCCCAGCTAGTAGAGAATATCCCATGTACAGACAATAGCTTTTGTATTATCCCCTGATCCAGTTGTTTGGATCCCACATGAAGGCAAGTTGTACATCTGCTACATATGATTGAGGACACCTAGGTCCAGGCCATTTATGCTTGTTCTTTGGTTGGTAGTTCCAACTTCTTATTTCTTAATGGCCTTATTTCTGTATATTATTAGTTTATTATTACATGCTGTATTGCCTGAGACAGAACTGGCCTTGACAATATTATTCGATGAATTCATTTCACAATTTTTTTTGTCTGTTATGCATAGAATTGGATCGACAAAAGGGATATACAGTCTTTTAATTGGGTAGGGGGTATTCATATCTTAGTGTAACTACTTGGTTCACATTATTTCCAAAAACAATCACTTTAAAGGCAAGAATGCTGACTTTGAATGGGAGACCGAGGCAAGACCTCCCTGAGGAATTTATATCCCCATTTTGCTCTTTGAATCAATTTTCTTATCTGGAAATGAAGACTCTAATATAAAAGACATTTTAAAATGTCACTGGCAGATGGGGAATTGAACACAAGTTTCTTGATTCCAAGCCTTTCGCTCTTTCAAGATTGGGCTAAGTAATTCTGTTGCTTTGTTGCCTATCTGTAAAAGAAGGAAGGTTGGAGACAGCATATGATCTCTGTGGTGACTTAGAGTACATGAATCTTTGAACTCATTGCTGTTTCAAAGTGAAGTTTGTAAGGAAAGCCCCGGAGAGGAATTTACTCATTCTATCCCAGTACATCTTTGGTCTGCACAGACATATGCCACCATATGGGATGCACTTAGAACTTCATTAGAAGAAGAATAATTAGTCTCCCATCGTACAGGAAAGAGAAGACACCCAGAGGATAAATACTTTAGGAACTGAAATAAAAGTCTTTTAAAATAAATCTTCCAAAAACAAATTGAAGAGCAATAAACTGGAGCTCATTTGAAGAAAATCAAATGAAATGAACCATTAATTCACCTGTAAAACTGTGCCGGCACATGTGTCCTGGGGAAAAGGAGTACATTTAAGCTCATGTGAGATGGGGGAATGCAGTCCAACATATATTAACAGAAGCACCCAGTGAGGATTTCTTGCTTATTACAAGAAGGAAAATAATCACAGAGTTAAAGAAGTTAGACCACTGGAAATAAGATTCACTAAGAAGGTCTCTTGATTCCAAGAAACTTTAATTTTGCCTTTTAACATGTACATAAAATTGTTAGAGAATCAGGATATTTGGCTCAACTTCTAGAGAATTAAAAAATGTCAAGAGTGAATTAGCCTATCTCAGGCAACAGCATACATTGGCAAAGATGTGGAGAAAGAGGAACACAACTCCATTGCAGTTGGGATTGCGAACTGGTACAACCATTCTGGAGATTAATCTGTAGGTTCCTCAGAAAACTGGAAATAGAACTACCTGAAGACTCAACAATACCACTCTTGGGAATATACCCAAAAGATGTTCCACCATGCCACAGAGGCACACATTCCACTCTGTTCATAGCACCTTTGTTTGTGATCGCCAGAAGCTGGAAACAACCCAGATGTCCCACAACAGAAGAATGGATAAAGAAAATGTGGTTCATTTACACAATGGAATACTACTCAGCTATGAAGAATGAGAACACCCTGAGTTTTGCAGGCAAATGGATGGAGCTAGAAAATATCATCCTGAATGAGGTGACTCAGACCCAAGAAGACAAGTCTGGAATGTACTCCCTAATAAGTGAATATTAGCCAAAAATAAAAAAGTGCAGAATACCCAAGATACAGTCCACAGAACTCAAAAAGGTCAACAAGCTGAAATGCCTAAGTGAGGATGCCTCAATCCCACTTGGGAGGGAGAAGAAAGCAACCAAAAGGGGAGAGGGAGGGAGGGAATAGGTGGAGAGGGAGGGAGGGAATGGGTGCAGAAGTGCATGGAAAGAGAGGGAAACCTGATCTTGTATTGGGTAGGGGGAAAAGGACTGAAGCCTTGACGTCCAGCAGAAAGAATAGAAACAGGAAACCTCAGGAGGTTGTGGCGAGGAGGAGAGGGGGGGGGCTCCAGAATGTATCAGAGATCTGAGAGGTGAGAGACTCTCCGAACTCAAAGGGATGGACCTTAGATGAAATACCATACATTGGGAGAGGGAACTTGTAGAGCCCACCTACAGCAGAAAGTCAGGGCATCAAGTGAGGGATGGAGTTGCTATCCCACAGTCAAAACTCTGACCCATAAATGTTCCTGTATGAAAGAATTGCAGGCAGAGAAATGGAGAAGCCCAAGGAAAAGAAGTTCCAGTGACAGGCCTAAAGTAGGATCCAGTTCAAGTAGGGGCCCTAAGACCTGACACTATTACTAAGGCTATGAAGGGCTCACAGAAAGGGACCTATCATGACAGCCTTCTGAAAGACCCAAGAAGCAGATGGAAGAGTCAGATGCAGATATTTGCACCCAACCAATGGACAGAAGCTGCTGACCCCTGTGGTTGAATTAGGGGAAAGCTGGAAGAAGCTGAGGAGGAGTGCAACCTTGTAGGAGAACCAGCAGTCTCAATTAACCTGGACCCCTGAGATCTCTCAGAAACTGGACCACCAACCAGGCAGCATACACCAGCTGATATGAGGCCCCTAACACATATACAGCAGAGGACTGCCTGGTCTGGGATTAGTCAGAGAAGATGCACCTAACCCTCAAGAGACTGGAGGCTCCTGGGAGTTTAGAAGTCTGATGGGGTGAGGGTGGGTGGTGGGACATCCTCGTGGAGACAGGGGATTGTGGAGGAGGTATGGGTTGTGGAACAGTTGGAGAGTGGACCTGGAGGGGAATAAAACATGGAGTTTAAAATGAATAAGTAGATAGATAGAGAAATGAATAAATAAATAATGATTTATTAAAAATAAATAAAACAAAAAGTGCCAAAAAAGAAGAGAATGAATTTCCCTGGGGAAAAACATGAGAGAGGAAAAAGACTGGAGAGAGAACCCTCAAGCTCATCCCTCCATTCAGATAATTCCATTGATTCTGTTTTGAATACAGATGCACTGATCTAATTCTTTGTCACAGACTCTTTCTTATTTCTTGACTTTCCCTTTATTCCACCCAAAAGACATTTAATACTCAGAAACCACTCAATAACAAATGCCATAAATTCACTTGTTATCCTATTGACTCTCCTCACAGTTAGAAAACCAAAGAAAATCTTGATCTGGAATCAAAGCTGAAGAACCCTCCTCTCATGTCACACCCTCTTCCCTCTGTCCCACTGTTCTTGATTTTCCATTACTGTTAGTATAAAGGAGTTTCATCTTCTTTTATCTCATGCTTTTTTTTCTCTCTGTAACACAACTTTGTTCAGTTCCATTATAATTATCGTCTATGATGTACCTTCCCGGTTCTCTTTCATGTTCTCTACTTTGTTTCTCTCCATAGCATGTAATCACTGACTGAAATTATATCAGTAATTTTCTATGTTTCATTAAAATGTGAACTCGCCAAGATCACTACCTAGATTCCCTTGCCTATAATGTCTAGAGACAAAGTAATAATTAGAACAATAATTTGAATGTTTTCTGAATAATTTTGGCAAAAACTTATGGAAGATTTAGTATAGACTGTGCAGATTCTAATTTGCACTGATAAGGGCTAAGAAATTGGCCTCTGTGAGCTATACTCTGTTCTATAAAGTATAAAAAAATTATAACTATAAGTATGCACACACATGCATGCACACCCCCACACACACATACACACTCATGCCTACACAAATGTACATACCTATGATGACCACAGGGAAAGACTAAAAGCTGAGAGTGAGTTAATCTGATACCCAAGAAGCCTTTCTTGAGAAAGTTATATTTGAGAAAATATAAAAGGAGAAATAAAAATGGACCCTTCCTAAGAGATCTATGTTAAAGGCAAGGAGACATGGGGAGATTATGAAATCAATAAGAGGGCTAGCATAGCTAGAACAAAAACAGGAGGAATATGGCACTAGCTGGGTCATGATAGGAAAGCCTTGATGGTTACTAATTGTGTTACCAGTAACAATACATCATTTATATTGTTGGTGCCACTGAAATTGGAGCAGGGCTCACAGGGGATGAGTTGCCTCAATTTGGAATCTCTGTAGGTAAGACTCAACAGCTGAAAGTTGGATGCATTACTCACATATCCATCAGACTTCACCTGCTATCATCTGATTGCCCAGCACGGACTACATCTGTGTGTGACTTCTCCATGAGACTGCATAGCTTCCTTCCAGCAAGATGAGTGGAATGCCCAAGTCACTACTCAAGAAAATAGGATGGATGTATTTCATAATTTTACAATGTATCTTTGTTTGATTTTACTGTATCGAGCGTGTTAATTACAAAGTTAGTTCTGAGTTCAAGAAAATGATGGAAATGTTGCATAGTATGGGAACATCAAAGGGTCTAAGATGCTGTGGGAGTCATATTTGGAAAAATACAGTACCTAAAGAGGTCGATACAGTGATGCAAATACACTAGAAAGAGCAGAGCTCCAGTTACATTTTATTCTAATTCATAGTGGAGATGTATTTTGCAAATGACTCCTTTATGTGCTGAGTAGCTGAGTAAAAATGATGCCAGAATAAGAAAGACATTAAACAGTACATATTTCCTCTTATATGGGGCATCTCAATAAGTGTGTGTGTGTGTGTGTGTGTGCGCGCGCGCGCGCGTGTGTGCGTGCACGCATATGTGTGCTTGTGTGTGTTTGTGTGTGTGTCTGTGTGTGTGTGTGTGCGTGTGTGTGTGAAAAAACAAGGGTACTATTTTGAGAGTAAGACTACTGAGGACAAGGAAGGGTGAGAAAAGAATTTGAAAAGAGTATTCAGGGAGAGGAAGAAGGACAAATATCAAATATTTTTAAATGTGCAAATTGTCATTTATATCCTGTATGTACATAAAAGACATACAAGGGAGAAGTACGGCAGGAACTTAGAACTTTAGAACACAAAAATATAATGGAAAAAAACAGGGTAATTGAGGTGAATATGAAATAGTCTTATGATATATGTATATTAAAATGTTTAATGAAATGTAGCTAAGGAAGTGATTTAAACATTAATTTTAAAGGACTTTAAAATTAGAATTATTTTTCATATTTTCCGTGTTTTTTTAAATCACAATTTTCATTTGGAACTGCTGCTGCTATTATTCTAAATTTATAAGTGAGAAAGTAATGACCAAAGGTTAAGTAACTCAAGTTCATTATCCCCCTTTTGATTCTAGGGAGTCCTGAGATGTTTGTTTTGCTGAAAGAACATATGTTTAGATAGCCCATTGGGGAGGCTACATTCCTGAGGTCTGTGGGGCATTCTGTTGGAAATAACCAGTATATTTCATTGAGGCAATAGACCTGGATGGAGAAAGTAGGTGAGACTGTGTTCATTGGTTACAAATTCTAGGAAGAAAATTTATTTAAAACTTAACCAAACATCTTAAATAGAAAGATCTATGAATCCAAGAACATCACAGTTTTGTGCCAAAATTAGTTTTAAATTATAGGGGGCAGTGGACAGCTTTTATAAGTCTCTCTAACTAATACTTTATAAGTAAAATATTTTACAAAATTAAAAAGAGAAACTTTATAGGTATCTTATATCACTTAACAATACTGATGCATAATATTTAGTTTTGCTCAAATGAGTTAAAAGAGAATGCTGGATTTTTTTTTTTAATCTAATAAGAGAAATGGCTCAACAGTTAAGGTCACTGGCTGCTCTTCCAGAAGACCTTGATTTGTTTAATAGAGCCAACATAATAGTTCCCAACTGTCTGTAACTTCAATTTCACGGAATCACTCCTTTCTCCTAAGTAAACATCAGGCACATAGGACATACACATATATCCATGCAAGCAAAACACCTATACTGTGCACATAAAATAAAAATTGCAACATATAATTCACTTAAAGGCAATTTAGATGTCTGATCAGCTATTGGAATTGGATGCTTATGAGCCACCATACAGATTTCAAGGACCAAATCCAGGTCACCTGAAAAAGCAGTCAGTGCTCTTAACTGCCAACCTAATTCTCCTACAGTGTTTCCTTACCTGGATACTGAGAGATTGTATGGTTCTCTAATGGGAGTAGTTACTCAATTATCTGGTCTGTTTTTCCACGAAACACAAAGGGAACAAGCCAGAGAAAAACATTCAAAAGCTTACTTTCAGGAAGGATATATTTAGTTTTGCAACTTGTATTCTATTATTAGATTTGAGGATCTAAATGTTTTTAAACAAATTTTTACTTTAAGAATTTCTCAGTTTCACTTATACACAGTTGCTCTGTCTTTCACAATAATACTGATGCTAAAATGATTTAAGATTTTAAGTATAATGTAAGCATATTCATATGTCTTCTTTTGCCTCTTTATCTAATAACTTATTACCATGCTTTGTCTTGCCTTTTGTCCCAGGAATAATAACATATTTATTTTTTGGCTTTTCTGTCTTTCTATTCTTGAGAAATTCATGCATACATACAATGAAATATAATCATATATGCCCCTGATTTGCCCCTCCTTTGTCCAGCCCCCACACCCTCTTAAATTCATGGTCTACTTTTAACTGCATATATATTTAGATAAATTGATGAGTCATTTTAATATTGCTCATATGCATTTAGAGCTACCTATTTGGGATTGGAAATCAATCATCAAGGGCTCTCCTGGGAGAAGATGGATTCTCCCTCTCTGAGTCACAGTTAAATATCTAGCTCTTCAATTATTTGTAGGACATTGTAGGATTTTCAAAATTCATATTAGTATGCCAGCTGCTATTGGCATTGTGCAAGTCTTGTTAAGGAGACAGTATTTTTTAGAATGTATGCAGCTTCTCTGTCATATACAGAAGACATCATCTCAGTAGATTTCCTGCTCCTCTGGTTCTTATAGTCTTCATACTCTCTTCTGCTGTATACTGTATAAGCAGTATGCTGTAGATATATCAATTGTGGTTGGGTAAACTGGTCAGTTGATCTCTTTACTGTGATCACCTATAGATTTCTGTAATGGTTGTTGTCTGTGGTACAAGATACCTTCTTTGGTGAAGGATAAGAAGTACATTTCTCTATGGCAAATAGTCAGAATGTAATTAGAAATTATAATGGTTTAAGGAAATGGTCATACAAGTTCTCCTTTAGAGTCCATGACTTTACCAGTCACAGGTAGTTGGATAGGTTTACAACAGCAGGCTTTAAATCCAACTAAATGACCATGGGTTACACTGAAGATATAACTTGCACTATTGAACCCTTGGGATATCTTGCCTGCCATTCTAGTCATTATTGTGGTTCATAGGCTTTATAGCTGGGAATGGCTATTGATTTTCCTTTGGCAGCTTGCATAGCACCTTAAGATGCCTTAAGAGCTAGTCCTTAAGAAGGAAGCTTTCTGGTCAATTTCAGCTTAATGTCTTTAAAAGCTGTACCTGAAGTGTGTGGTGTCTTCAGCAATAGCTTTACCTTCAAGTTCTGGGAAGCAACCTAGAGAAATGGTTAAAGTCTATATGATTTTGAGAGTTTTATGCTTGGTACTATCTGGTTCTTATAGGAAAACAGTGTCATTACTTATCCTAGAAGGTGACAATTTTTATTTTGTTTTTATTATATATGTATATATATATTAAATATTTGCCATATGACTTTCATATGTTAATCATTTTCATTGGGTTTTCCAATCAAGGACTCGTAATGGTATTTTATGGCAGGTATTTCTTCTGATTTTTATTTCCTAGGAAAAGACAACTTCTCAGAGACATGAGTTCCTCATTATGACCAAGGGTCACTGAGAGCTCTGAGTGGGTTGGAATCTCTGTGAAACTACAGAGATTTGCTTCACTTTCCGTTCTTTTCCCTGTTTTATCTTTGGTCAAATTATGAAGACCGTTCTCAGGTTAAGAAAGAATTAAACCAAAACTAAATAAACTAGACAGAAGAATACCCAATTCAGCTTTTGTTAAAGGAACACACTGACCATAGATTTGATCAGGCAGAATTCAGAAAATAAATGATCCAGTGAGAGTTGCATGGAGGATTCAGCCGGCAAAAATCAGATGAGTGATATCACCTAAGAACAACCACTGAAGAGTTGGCCCTGTCCGTCATCACCTCCACACTGAATTGTGCTCCACAGTTGTTGGCTCCTGGCTAGGTTGCACATGGATAAAATCTCATCTAACCTTGAATGGCTTGCCCTTATTAATTTGACCATGTGCCAGTGAGAGATGGAACACACTAAATAGATTTGATTTTTTGTTTGTTTTTAATTCTTCCTCTTTTTATTCCTGCCCTTTTTTTTCTTTTGGGGGGAGTGGAGATGCAGTAACAGTGGAAGGCAGTTGGACATGGGAGGACTGGAAGATAAAATTCCCAAATAATTAATAGAATGGGGGAGGGATCAAACCAAGTCTAATGATCTTGATGTAGAATTAGCCCTCTAAGCTTTTGGATTACATGGGATCTTTCAAAGCCTTACATGACCCTAGTGAAGAATTCATATCTCTAAGACTTAGTCTTTTCCCAGAAGACAGAATTCAAAAGGGTAGTATTTGTCATGGAATGCCATCATGGGTCCATAATAGGAAAACTCATGGGACAATTACTTGACTGTCATAAACCATAGAACTCAGGTTCTGAGACCAGGATTCAAACATTGATGGGTAAACTCTAGGTGGGGAACAGGTCTTAAAGACTAAAAAAGAATCATCATTCAAAGATCAGGGGTCAGTTGATGTCTTAGAAATGAGATGAAATGTTTAAACACAGACTAGAATGTATCTGTCAAGGTAACGATTCTCATATTAGAATGAACACACTGGTACAAGTTATAGGATTCTTCTGTACTTTAGGTTCTTCACTGGCATTACAATAATTAATGCATAATGTGTCTATGATGGTGACAGTGTCTGGCAAGCAGCAAATACTATGTAAGTGTGTTGTTGTTAGTCTTTCTATGGTATGTGCTATGGCAGGAAGCAATGGAAAAATTAAAACATTCACCAAGAAGAAGTAGGAGAAGAGGCATTCATGGGTCATTACCATAATATATAAGGTCAAAATAAGAATAAAGGACTGAATTCTGAAAAGAAAGAGATCTTGAATTTTAAGGAGCATATCTGAGACAGAAGTGACCTGAGAACATAATAAGGCAAATATATTGTGTATTACACAGTCAGACCTTATACTCAGAAAATGAAATTTTAAAGAATGAGACATTAGACAAAGATGGTCTTCTCTGAGATAGTAAGTCACAATATCAGTATCAGATTAGGGTTCAATTTAAGCCATATGATGTAAAAGAAAGCATTCATGAAGATTACTAACTCATGAACATCTCGCGTTAACATTTTGACAAAATCATCCACTAACACAGCTCCTAAAGCAGTGACCTAGCACTTGCACTGAAAACAACTTCTATTGAGAGGCAGAGAATATATTCGGGGCTCTCATGGTTAATAAGGACTGCTCATAACTATAATTTCACCAACGCAATGCTGAGGTCAAAGACAATATGTAAGTAATTGAGCCTGACTCTACTGAGATGAAAGTTTTACAAAACCAGGGGGCTAAAAGAATTTCATCTATCCTCAATGTTTTTCAATTCCTCATAATTTTTTAAGATATATTTAAATTTTTAGTTTTTATTTATCAAAATATTATCTCTTCCTTTATTCCCTCTATCTCGTCACTCCTCCAAGTCTCACATCTAACACATAATCTGCCCCAAATTCTCAGCCTCCTACCTTTCACCAGTGTTGTTATTTATATATAAACAGATCAACATATAAATAAAACCTACTGATACTATTTAGCGTTACCTGAATGTGGCTAGGAATAACTAATCAGTATTGGCTAATTAGCCAGCAAGTGCTCTATACAAATATTTCGTTAGGACCTAAGCATTTTTATTAGAATTAGAATAAAAATATCTAACACAGTGATTTTCTAATTGAATCCTTTAAAAGAATTTTTATAGTCTTTAGAATATTTGTACATTTGCTTATTAATTCTATAATTGCATATGTGCAAGCATGTGTATATGTATGTACCGTGTGGAGGGGGCGGTTGTGTCATAGTGCACATGTGAAGCTCAAAACATATTAAACATTCTTAAGATCAAGACTGATTTAATTGTTGAGTAATATACTACTTTAACAATATATCAAAAAAGTTTAATGTCTTTAATGGAGTTCATAAACTCATATCTTTTACTTTTTTTCCTCTAACTTTTGTCTAATAAGTGTCCCTAATCCACACACCTCTTCTTTGCTCTAGAAATACCTAGTTAGAAGGCATAAGTCCTCTGATGGCTGAGTATGTTAGAAACTAGAAATACATAAAAATGGAATGTTACAAAGGAAAGGGCTCAGTACTCTTTAATCGCAAAGTGTCCAAAGGCTTAAATCTCATGCATCAAGGAATATGGATGGCTGTAATAAAAAAGAATGAGCTGCTCATTGACACCGCAGTAAAGGGGGGTGGGGGAGAGTATCTCTGCTGATGTACATGCAGAAAGGTTCTTGGAATAATCATAGTCAGAGCTGCTAGAGCGCTTTATGACCCCTTTAAACATGCAGCAGAAGTTGTTATTTCACGATTGTATTTCTAGGATGATGGCTACTTAAAACAGGGTGGCTCACCTTTGGAATATACCCGATAATTACTTGGCTTTCTCTACACTACAAAGGTATTAATTATAGAAGCTAATTAGTAGCCTGTTTGAAGAAGGTCTGATCATATAGGTTTTCATTTCTGGGTGCATGCCTGTGTGCTCTATATGCACACTGGAGAAAACCTTCAGGCAACTCTGATTATTACCATTATTTCATTTTTATTGCATTTCCCATTCAAAGGAGACCACAGAAAGTCAACAATGTAGTTAATTTGCTTTAGCAAACTGGAAAATGCAAGATAATATTATTTCTTTATGAACTAGAAACTACTGAAGAATATAAGTACAGGTTCTAAAAGTTTAGTGTGGTTCTAAATAGCAGGTCTGGTTTGCATATCACAATATGACTATTTCCTGTAAAAACACCTAGCATAGTAAACTGGTAACACAATCAAAACGTATACAGAAGGTATAAAATTCTCTCAAACCAGAACCTTGTAATCTTTATCTAACATTTCTGCAGCTAAGTTTAGAATTTGAGTTTATGCTCTTTCCTCTAGCATATAGCTGGAAGAAAATACCCTAGTCCAAAAAGAATAAAAACTCATGAATTCTGTTATTCCTTTTTTTCTAAGCCAGAGATACCAGGCTTGCTACAACCTGAAATTCTTTGTATTAGTCAGTTTTACATTGTTAGACACAACACCTGTGAAACTCAACTTTAAACAGAGACAATTTATATTGACTTATAAAAAATGACGTGTCTCTCTAGCATATTTTGTTTCAATCCTGTAGGTAAGAGGTATAGCAAAGCATTTTGTTGTGTGCGTGTGCAGGGCAGAGAAGAGATGGTCACCTATTGCCTAGTAAAAACTGAAAATATAGAGAATAAGGGAAAGGGAATAAGCCAAAATATAGATGTTCAAGGATGTGCCCAATGACCTACTTCCTCTGAGTACTCACTATCTCCAAAATTTCTACCATTTTCCAATAGCCCAGTAAGATGTGAACTGTCCAATAGTCTTGTTGCTGCATATCTGAGACACTTCCATAAGATCTAATTACTTCCATAAGACCAAAATTCTCAACATAGTTACACTTGGGATTATGCTTTAACACACAGGCCTTTGGGAGACATTTCACATCTAAGACAAAACAACCATTTTGACATAATGACTGGGTATTGCTTTAATATACTATTTCAACCTGGATTGAGTTCATCATTATCTTTTCTTCTATACAAAGTTATAAAATCGCCAAAATCAGCAAAATCAACAAATAATGATGGAGGAAGAGTGGTGACTTACTACATTGGGGAATAGAAAACCAACAATTAAAGCACAGACTTGCAAATGCAGTAAAAATTAAGTTTGAGGTTGCCTTTTGACATTCTTAGATGAACATTTTAGTGAGTGAGGAAGTCATTTAAAGGTAGCATTATCCATAAACATATAAATCTACACTAATGTTTCCCTACAGGCAAAAGTGTAAAAGGCTTTGCTCACCATATCTCACTCCTCAACACAGACCACAAACTGAAGGATAGGTCTTGAAATAATTATGTTGGAAAACTATGTTTCTAAACATGATCCATGACAAAAACAGAGCCTGAAAAACATTGACGTATGTCTGAGGGTTTTAATTGGGAGACAGTAACACAAAATAGAGAGTTAAGGACAAGGAAAATGGAAAATAAGTATATTAGTTGTGTGGTAAAAGACCATGACCAAAACATCTTATGAAAGAGTGGTAGTGTAAATGAGAAATGTCTTCCATAACCTGTATACTTGACTAGCCAGTGATATTATCTGGGAGACTACGGAACTTCTAGTGGGTACCTCTTTTCTAGAGGAGGGAAATTACTGGACTTGAACATTTATATCCTACCCACTTTCAATTTTATCTTTTTGCTGTGTGTACATGTGTCATGGGGTATAGATGTGTTCTCTCAGGGGCTCTGCTCTGAACAACTGCCACCTTACTTCTCTGTCATGATAGACTCATCCCTCAGAACCACAAGACAAACCAAACTCCTCCATCCATTATTTCTGGTCACAGTGTTCTATCACAGCAGCAAAAAGTAATCAATGATGGAAGAAAAGGTTTTATTTGGCTTAGAGGTTCTGAGGGATAGAGGCCATCATCAAACTATGGAAGATATTAGAACAGTGACAGAAGACAGGGCAGAATGTGCAGCAAGCTGTCAGATCATAGCAACTAAAGAGACAACACTAAGTAAAGTCAGGCTAGAAACCTTCAAAGTTGTTCCTTGAACCCCTATAGATATACATCTTCTAACAAGGTTCCACTTTCTAAAAGTTCCATATCTTCTCCATATAATACCACCAACTGTAAACTAAGTATTTAACCTCACAGACCTACAGAGAACATATTACATTCCAACCATAACACAACAAATACAAGTTTTGTTTATAGAGTTCATTACCAATGTTTTCAAATCGGTGAGTACTTTTTTAGGAATGAAAATCAGGAGTTGAGGCACTGGTGTTTTGTCTCAGTTCATCTTTTAAAATTAAACTCCTGGGGTCAACTAACTGTTTCACAGTTAGTTGTACCATATAATAGACATGTAAGAAAGCCAGGGAAAGAGAGTAAGACTCATGAGTGCGATAGGAGTTATCAAAAGGAAGTGAGGTAAGAAATTCAGCTGGATTTGTGGTGATGCAGTTAGGCCAGGCAACAGTGCATATGAGAGAATCAGAGTCAATTTTTCATCAGCATGATTGTAGGCAAAAACCATAGAACTCCTCCATTCATGAAGACCAAGTAAGTAGAAAAAAAAAAAGACAAATCCCTGTCAGTTTGAGAACAAGAATAATAGTATATCTTCATCAAGACTCAAACATTCAGCAGAAATGATGTACCATCATTCAACAGAAATTACAGTGGAGTTTATGATAAAAATTTAAGAAAATTCTTGGCACTTTCTAAAGAATCCAAAATGCCTCAGTCGCTATGAAACACTTTCTCTCTTTAGTGCTTTGTCTCCAGAATGACAATGCAGAGTTATGAGAGGGAAAGGCAGCTGTTTCAGCTGGTTCTCAGAAGAGAAAAATGGGAAGGGAGCTGAAAGATGCAGTAACAGAATTGGTGTATGCATGGAGACAACAAAAAGAATGAAGATGACCTCAAATTGGACTAACAGAAGAAACACAAATTGCGATGCTTTACCAGAAATAAGCAAAATGTGAGAGACAGGAATAGGAAAGCTGTTTGGAAGTTTTGTGAAGGATCTAGTCCTCACTGGTTGGTGTCCTTACAGGAATTCTATCCCTATATGTCTGTATTATGATAGAAAGAATCAGCCTGTATTTCTGATTCATTTGTAACAGGAAAGTGGACATTGCTAGAATCAGAATGATCTACAACAACAGAGAAACCCATTATTGTGCTATATAACTGAAGTTTCTTATTTCATTTCTTCTTTCCTTACCTTTCATCCATTTATGACAACAGCATAATGTGTCCTGTTCTAATTAATATAGACATATAAAACTCAGTTAACTCAGAAAATTCACAAATACATTTGTTTCTCAATTTTGGCTCTTTAAGTTAAATATATTAGAGATGAATAGTTATCTTCTGTGAAAAAACTAAATATTTACGTTAAAATTTTTACTCATTTATAAAAATCTCTATTAATTTTGACAATAGATGGAAATTGATTGTAAACATTCAATTTTAATGAAAAATTTTAGACTATACATTATTCCATTCTAAATGCATACTGTGTAAATAAATGCATTGCAAAAATATTGAATCATTTCCAAGTAATTCTGAGATATTACTCATTTCATACTGAATGAAAATCAAAGCCAAACAGCATTATAAGGGACAGAAAACATCATTTCATATTGATTAAAGGCACAATTCTTAATGGAGTTAAGAGTCATAAATTATTTTGTAACAAAATATTGAATTCATCTAAATTAAGAAGAAGCTCTCAGAAAAATGGGATATTACTTCAGTAGAATTTTCTCAGCTTTGGTCATCTGTACAGCTCAAAACACAGTTATAGACATATTAAGTAATTTAAAGAGATGAAATGTTTAAATAATGTATATAGAAATCACCAAGCATTAATAAATATTAACAAACATTAAGTAATGCCAAGAAATTCCTTTGAAAATAAATTGCGACCAGCTGCACTCTTAGAGGCTTCATCTCATGCAGTTAAGCAGCCTTTAAGCTTATAGCCCCTCACCACTCCATGCTGGGATTCTGTGAGGCTTGAGGTTGTAGCGGCCTTGAGCCTGGTGTCGCACCCACTGAGAGTTCATATTTGCAGCTGCCCTGCGATATCCAGAAAATAACGTTCCCTGTGATCATCCATCACCTCTGACTCTTAAGCCCCACCTCTATCTCCCCTAATGATCCCTCAGCTTTGAGGGCAGGGGTGTGAAAAAGATGTCCCATTTAGAACTGAGAACACTATAGTTCTGTACTCTAGGCATGTCAACCAGTCAATGCTCTCCTTGTCAATCACCATCGGCTGCAAAAAGAAGCTTGTTTGATGTGGGATGAGAATGCCACTTAACCCATGAGTCGAATGATGCCCTTAGTTGATTCTTTTAAAGATTTATTTTTATTATTTGTAATTAATGCAGCTGATGACAGATGCCTGGGAGGGCATAGGCATTGTGCCCCCACTGGGCCTAAAGCTACAGGTTGTGAGCAGCTGATCCTAAGTGTTGTGACCTGAGCTCAGGTCCTCGGCAAAAGGAGTATAAACACTTAACTGCTGATATCGCTCCAGCCCTGAAATTATTTTAATATGATATGCATTCCACAAAATAACAATAAGAATCTCTTCCCACCAGGAATTATGGCCCATTTAGCCATAGTTTCTTGGTTCTGAAAACAGTGCCAGGGATGGGTTCCATCTTATGGAGTATATGGACATAAATCTAATCAGAAAGTGTTTGATTGTTTCCTTAACCTTCCATGTTAGAGCACATATATTGCCTGGCCAGTTGTGATTGTTGTCCACAGCATTCAGGAATGGGGAAGATTGATGAATGTTTTTCTCCTCTACTAGCATGCACAGAACCTTCTAGAACTGTGAAGTTAGTCAGTAGTGCTGAAACATCTAGGACAGTATCAGCTTGATTTCTCTGTATCCTTTCCTTCCTCAGTATGGTCATTCCCTGAAGTTCTTGGTAATAACCAGTACCACTGTCCATAGTCTATAAGGTTTGGGGGTCCCTTCTGACCAACAGCTCTAAAAGAGGAAACTCGTTCTTTTCACATGCCATTTGAATGTGTTAAATTGTAGTGTCTAGCAGTAATATAGTGCCCCTGTTACAGAGTAGCTCCATTTAAGCATTTTATATATGTTTTATACATGTATTTTATATATGTATGTTTTATATGTATATGTTTTAGGAAGCTTCTACAGCAGTGAATTACTAACAACTTTCTTGAATGTTACCCAATCCAGTTCTTCCTTCTGTACCCTGTGATCTCACCACAGCACCCTTTGTAAGACCTCATCCATGACTCCTCTTTAAGATGCTGAATTCTATTTCTTCTACCTTGAAAGAACTCTACTCCTTGCCTTGTAACAAGTTTGCTAACCTCTGTGGGCAATCCAAATGAAACACATATATCTAAATATATAAATTATGAGAAATAAAGCTGTATTTTTTAAAAGGAATCATTTGGTTGAACAATTACTTATGAAATTGTATCAAAAACCTCTGCAATAGCTGGTATCTGTATAGGATATCTCTCAAATGATTAACAATATGTGTTGTTGGTCTATTTAGATAAGTCTTACATTGTTACACTTAGAATTTGGGGGAACAACAATAGGAACAAACCAGTACCCCCAGAGCTTCCAGGGACTAAACTACCAACCAAAGACTACACACGGAGGGACCCAAGACTCCAGCTGCATATGTAGCAGAGGATGTCCTTGTTGAACATCAGAGGGAGGAGAGGCCTTTGGTCCTGAGAGGGCCCAATGCCCCAGTATAGGGGAATGCCAGGTCAGGGAAGCAGGAGTGCGTGGGTTGGTAAGCAAGGGGAGGGAAAATGGGATAGGGTGTTTTCAGGAGGAGACACCAGAAAGGGGATAACATTTGAAATGTAAATAAAGAAAATATCTAATAAAATTAAAAATTAAAAAAAATGAACCACCAAGAAGACTTAAAAAAATGTATGAATTAGTCTCACTTGGAGAGAGAGGTCACTGGTAATGGGCACTTGCTGTTTTTGAGAGAACCAGTATGCCCTTCCCACAATGACTGAAGTAGATGCTACCTTCTCATCATTTATATGACAGTTCAAATAATTGTACCCAAGGGGCTCTTTCCTTGTGTATGCACATTTTAAACATAGTTTTCTAATTATAAAGTACAAAAGATATTTTAAAAGAATTAGTTATTGTTTTATGTGTATTAGTGTTTTGTTTGCATGCATGTCTCTATACCATGCTGATGCCCAGCACCTTTGGAGATCAGAAGAGGGTACCAGAACCCTTTGGACTGGAGTTACAGAGAGTTACAGACAGTTGTGATCCATCAGATGAGTTCTAATAATCCAATCTGAGTTCTCTAAAAGAGCAACAGTGCTCTTTGCTGCTGAGCCAAATTTCCAGCCTACAACACATATTTTAATAAATAATGATAACTCCTTCTTTTATAGACTTAACCCATTGTAATTCAAACTTAATTTAATAAGTAAGCATTACTATTTTTCTCAGCCTAAATGCTCATGATCATTGCTCAAATGGATTGAATATTTAATATTTAATAAATAGCTAAAACTATTCTCAACACTAAAAGAAATTCTGGGGGAATTAGTATCCCAGACCTCAAGCAATACTACAGAGCAATAGTGTTAAAAACTGCATGGTATTGGCACGGGGACAGGCAAGTGGACCAATGGAATAGAATTGAAGACCCAGAAATGAATCCACACACCTATGGTCATTTGATCTTCGACAAAGGAGCAGAAAACATCCAGTGGGAAAAAGATACCCTTTTCAACAAATGGTGCTGGTTCAACTGGCTGATAGCATGCAGAAGAATGCGAATTGATCCATTCTTATCTCCTTGTACTAAGCTCAACTCCACATAAAACCAGACACACTGAAACTAATAAAAAAGAAATTGGAGAAAACACTTGAGGATATAGGCACAGGGGAAAAGTTCCCGAACAGAACACCAATAGCTTATGCTCTAAGATCAAGAATTGACAAATGGGATCTCATAAAATTACAAAGTTTCTGTAAGGCAAAGGACACCATCAAAAGGACAAAATGGCAACCAACAAATTGAGAAAAGATCTTCACCAACCCTACATCCGATAGAGGGCTAATATCCACATATACAAAGAACTCAAGAAGTTAGACCCCAGGGAGCCAAATAACCCTATTAAAAATGGGGAGAGATAAACAAAGAATTTTCACCTGAAGAAATTCGGATGGCCATGGCCGAGAAGCTCCTTAAGAAATGCTCAACATCATTAGCCATTAGGGAAATGCAAATCAAAACAACCCTGAGATTTCACTTCACACAAGTCAGAATGGCTAAGGTTAAAAACTCAGGAGACAGCAGGTGTTGGCTAGGATGTGGAGAAAGAGGAACACTCCTTCACTGCTGGTGGGAATGTAAGATGGTACAACCACTATGGAAATCAGTCTGGCATTTCCTAAGAAAACTGGACATGACACTTCCGGAGGACCCTGCTATACCTCTCCTGGGCATATACCCAGAGGATTCTCCAGCATGCAATAAGGACACTATGCTCCACTATGTTCGTAGCCAGCTTATTTATAATAGCCAGAAGCTGGAAAGAACCCAGATATCCCTCAAGGGACGAATGGATACAGAAAATGTGGTATATATACACAATGGAGTATGATTCAGCAATTAAAAACAATAAATTCATGAATTTTTTTTAGGCAAATGGATGGAACTGGAAAATATCATCCTAAGCAAGGTAACACAATCACAAAAGAATTCACATGGAATGTAATCATTGATAAGTGGATATTAATTAGACCTGAAGCTCTGAATACTGAAGATACAATTAGCATATCAAATGATTCCCATGAAGAAGGAAGAAGAGGGCCCTAATCCTGGAAAGGCTTGATCCAGCATTGTAGGGGAGTACCAGGACAGAGAAAAGCGAGGGGGACAGATAAGAGAATGGATGCAGAGAAAAGGACTTATGGGACATGTGGAGGGGGAGGACTGGGAAAGGGAAAGCTTTTAGAATGTAAACAAAGAATATAGAAAATAAATAAAAAAAGAAAAAAATATTTAAGAAATAAATTAATGAAAATTAACCAAATTAATGGCTTGATGAAAGATGGTTGATATTATTTAGGGAATTTCTTTTAATTGTTTTATTATTATTTTCCTGTGTCAAAATTTTCCCTTGGGCTGGACTCAAAGTCGCTGTGTAGTTGAGAATGGCCTTGACCCAAGAGAGAAAATGGCAGAATTGCAGCAGCAATCATGTGCTACTGGTCCCTGACTCTTTAGTTATGTACTACATAACAGACAGTTTTTAGTTTTGCACTACAGAAATATTGATTTCCTGAGTGAAAAAAATAACTGTCATGATATATCAAGTCTTGACAATAATGAGATATTGTGCAAATCAGAATTTTAATATAAGTATGCGGTTTCATTTAGCCCTTATTGGTTGGCCAAGTTTTTGTTTATTAAGTGACATGGTCCTGGGTCTGAGAAACAATAACAATAAAGCATACTATAGGGACCACAGAAATAAAAATGCAATTCAGCAAATCTACATGTTACGCATTTTGAGGGTAAGGATCTATGCATATTAGTAGTCACTAAACTATAAAATGGTTCTGGTAGGGCTGCTGAGGTGGCTACACAGTTAGGGATGCTTGCTGTCAAGCCAGACATCCTCAGTTTGCTGTCCAGAACTCACATAGCCACATGGTGGAAAAGAAAAAAAAGAAAGAAAGAAACAACTCCTGGAATTGTCCTCTTAACTTTAACATATGTGTTGTGGTAAGCTACCACCTCTGCACGCATGCACACACACACACACACACACACACACACACACACACACATACACACACACACACATACACACACACCACATGACACCAAAACACATACACACAGAGAGAAAACATAAATGAATAAATAAATAATAAATAAATAAATAAATAAATAAATAAATAAATAAAATGTAAAATAATTAAATTACAAATGTCCCAGGTGGAAATTTTGCTTCTCTGCAATAGAAAAGAAGTTTCTGAGACAGGACACCTGAAACAACAGTTTTCTGAGTCAGGGGAGAAGTACAGAGGGTCGGAAAATTGAATGGAGGTGTGTAGCAGTGGGGAATGGGGAAATGAGGGTATCCACTATAATGTCCCAGATGCCAGGAAAGCAAGATGCTCCCAGGATCCAACAGGAATGACATTAGCTGAAATACCCAACAAAGGGGAGGGAGAACCTGTAGAGATATTATCAGGAGGTTAGGCACATCCTCAGATTGAGTGATGAGGCCACCCACCCATCTCAAAAATATTAACTCAGAATTACTCCTGTCTAAAGGAAATACATGGACAAAGAGTAGAGCAGAGGCTGAAGAAGAAGCCATCCAGAGAGCTCCTTAGGGATTCCATCTTCAGACTCCAAACCCAGATACTATTGGTGAGGCCAAGGGGTACTTGCCAACAGGAGCCTGGTATAACTGTCCCCTAAGAGGCTCTACCAGAGCCTGACCAACACAGATGAGGACGCTAACAGCCAACCATCAGATTGAGCATGGGGACCCCAATGGAGGAGTTAGGGGAAGGACTGAAGGAGCTGAACAAGATTGCAACCCCATAGGAAAAACAACAATGTTAAACAACGGAAGGCCCCAGAGCTCCCAGGGACTAAACCACCAACCAACTAGTATACAAAGAAGGACCCATGGATCCAGCTGCATATGCAGCAGAAGATTGCCTTATCTGGTATCAGTGGGAGGAGAGGACCTTGGTCCTGTGGAGGCTCAATTATCCAGCAGAGGAGAATGCTAGTGCAGTGAGGCAGAATGGGTGAGTGAGTAGGGAGCATCCTCATAGGAGCAGAGGAACATGGGACAGTGGGTTTGTAGAGGGGAAATAGGGAAGAGGTATAACATTTGAAATGTAAATAAATAAAATAACCAATTTAAAAAAAAGAAGAGGTTTGTGAATACTTGGAAAATACCATTTCCCTAGTATCTGTCAAAACCTCTAATCTAAATCATTATAAAGGATGTCTCAGATACTCACTGTCCAAATTTGCATGAAAGGGACTAAACCACCAATCGAAGTGATCTGGCATCACAAGGAGGGGAAGAACTTTGTCCTGTGGAGACTTGATGGCCCAGAGAAGGGGGATACCAGGAGGATAAGGCAGGGATGGGTGAGTGGATAGTGCAGAACCTTATTAGAGGAAAGGGGTTAGGGGGATGAGGTGGCTGGTTCGTGGAGGGAAGACTGGGAAGGGGGATAGCATTTGAAATATAAACAAATAAAATGATTAATAATTAAACTTTTAAAAATGTTAGTTTGCATTGATGATGTCCTTGGGCTAACATTTGATGTTTGGTACCTGCTAGAAAAACACCCTGGGTATGGTTTTACTTCCCAGCTTCTGCTTGCTAAAATCAAACTTCTGGAGTCCATTTGATAGTGTGTTTGCTTTTCCTTGTTTTTTTTTTTTTTTTTAAGTACTTTCACTCACAATAAGATAGTAAGTGGATATTGAACATCACTGCTTCTTTTCTAAGAAAAATATAAACAAGTCATCAAAGTAGAAGTTTGTGTCTTACATACATCTATGCTATCAACACTTTTTGTAAGATTATTATACCTACACAAAAAGTAATGAATATCCTACCTTGAAATCAAGATAATTCTTGCTGATATTTTTATATTACTATTTTGGTAGCAATTATCTGAAACCAGCTGAGACTGCTCAAGTGAAAGAAAATGAATTCACTCATGAAACCTTCAGTCCAGGGCCAAAGCTGGAATACACAGTAGTGCAACTAGAGTTTTGGTCAATTTTATGAATAACTGTTTGTTGCCTTTTCATGATTTTACCTTTATTTCTTGATATCTATTAGGTGTTTGCCAGAACAAAATATTCCTCCAAAAGGAAAAATGATAGCCATAGATAATACCAAAACAAGCAACTTTATATCATATTAATTTTTAGTATTTTTGCTGTATACATTATTTTTATATGGTAGCATGTTTCATAAAACTATTACACAGTACATATTGTATATTAAACACATTCCCACCCCCAAAAATCTACAGTTTCTCTCTGTCCCATTATCCATTATCTCCTTTATTTCCCTAGGCAGTTGCCTTCTTCCTTAATGTTTTACACACACACACACACACACACACACACACACACACAATTTTAAGTATCTATATGGAAATCTAGGAGCCAAAAATGAGCAAAAAATAAAATATTTGTTATTTTGAGAATAGTTTAATACATTTACTTTGTTATCTCCTGGTTCAGTATATTTTTCCAGCATAAGGCATTGCTTCATTCTTCGTGACTTGAAAAAGAGCTAATGTACATGTACAGTTATTATGCTTACCCATTCCTTCATTGTTAGATTCCTGGACTGGAAGATTTACCTGTCTAAAAAGTGCTGTAAGAAACATGTATGTACAAATATCTTCATAATGCATTTTGCTACAACAGAATATGTGATTTTCATTTTTGAAGAAGTCTCTGACTGGTTCCTCTTTTTTCAGATATTTCATATATATTGGTCCCTTTGCTAGAGAATTTGTTAGGAAATGTGGCTCTCTTAGGCTGCCCACATACATTACAGCTTTATTGGCAGATGACTGGACCAAAAACACTACCAGGACTAGATAACTGGAAAAAAGAACAACTCTCCAAATAGGTCACACTGCTCCAATGAGTCCATAGATCCATTTCCTATAACCCTGATAAAGAGAACCTGGTAGTTAATGCTCAAGAACCTGCTTAAAAACATCCTGATAAGATTCTGTATAAGCTTCCTATTTCATTTTATTTTGTTGTTATTTTTGTCCTTTGACTTCCTCTTCTCTCTGGGATATCTCCTGAACACATTTGCTAACAGACTAATGAACACAAACCAAGTTAGGAGACTCCTTCACCCTGTCTACTTCAGTTTTAAGATGTAATAGAGCCCTGGCCTTGATCAACCAACAATTTTCACACCTTATGTCCTTAACCCTCCTAGTTGATAATTAATTTCACAGTTAGAGCATAGCTGTATCAACTTCTGGCAAGAGTTTGTTGGATAAATCTAACACAAAATGTGCATGAGGTAAGGCAAAAAGTAACAATTATTTCACAGGTGATTTTATTTTTCCTATTTTCCTGAGCCTTGTGAATTTATTTACATGACAATTTGAAAATGATGTCTAGGATATAATGACTCCTAGACTGCTAAAAAGAGTAAGGGCAGGGGAAACTTGCAGAGCTGGTGATAGCAAACCTGAATGAGCTAAAATGTATCACTGGCTTCTCAGGAGAGGCAACCAGAGAAGAAGAATTGAAAGGAAGTTGACAATAACAAATAAGTCAAAGGAGGATGGAAAAGGAACCAGATGAGAAAGAAAGCAATCTGTAGAGTACAAAAACCAAGACCAAAGAATTAATAAACAAACAGGTGGCATACAAACACTTGCAAACCTAGATGGCGAAAATGAATCAAGGTGGAATGGGGGATAAACAAGCAAGCTTAGAAACAACATTCTAGCAATGCCAAAGACTCTCAAAACTAGCTATGAGAAATGTTAAGGTAAGAATAGTTAGAAAACAGCACTACAAACAGTTGATGCAGTTTAAAGCACCTGCAGCTGACTTCTTTAATCTATATCCTCTAATGGTAATGCTAAACTATTTTTCAGAAATTTGTCTCCTATATTAAAATGTTGCTTCGTATAAGTTAACCATTTTAGGGAAACAGCAATGTTAGTTTCAGCTCTGTGTGCCTTAGCTCTCTTTTTGTTGCAGAAGCCTCTGTTTAGAGAAACTTCACTGGTTGGTGCTCCATGGTTTTCTTTGCACTGAACACATATTACACATTTGCAAAGTTGACACACTTATCTTGTTTCCAGAGAAAGAAGAGATTCCAAAGCCCTTGGAAGTTAATTACTTTGTGTGCAGTCTTTGAGATAGCAAGTCAGAGGGAGTCAAACTAAGAGAAGGAAAAAAGTTTTATAGTGACAATTAATAGTGTATAAGACAATGATGATTTTCTTTTGAGGGGCAGTGAAACTTCTCTCTCTAAAATGCACTGGATGACAGGAACAGTTTTGAGGAAACCTGGGAGTTAGTCACATTGCTGCACTAGCTGCTATATAAGGTACTTTCAAAAGGAAGACATTTTTATTTCACGACATATAGTTGTTCATTACCACACTTTCCATTTCTAATATTATTATTATTTATTGAAGAAGAAAGGAGGAGGAAGAGAAAGAGGAGGAGGAGAAGAAAACAAGAGGAAGAAGAAGAGGAAGCAGAAGAGGAAGAAGAAGAAAAAGAAGAAGAAGAAGAAGAGGAGGAGGAGGAGGAGGAATAGGAGGAGGAAGAGGAGGAAGAGGAGGAGGAGGAAGAGGAGGAGGAGGAGGAATAGGAGGAGGAGGAGGAGGAAGAGGAGGAGGAGGAAGAGGAGGAGGAGGAAGAGGAGGAGGAGGAGGAGGAGGAGGAGGAGGAGGAAGAAAAAGAAGACCATAGCAATATCCATTTCCCTCTTTAAGTTGCCCCTGAAATCAAGGAAGGGTTTAATGTGACAACTAAGACACAGATTGTATCTCCCAATCCTGGAAGATCAAAGCAGAGTTACTGAAAACACACACACACACACACACACACACATACACCTGGAATTTGTTCTCAATGGCATTTCTTACTCTTTGCTCTAATTAACATCAAACATTAACATCAAACAGCTTTCTATATAGTGGGCATCTTTTTGAGAGTACCACTTATTTATATATTCCAACACTACTATATTAACTCCATTATCAATTCCATTGTGTTTTAAAGAATAAAAGCAAAATCAATTAATAATCTTCAGCAAAGCTGTTCATCTTCAAGACCAAAGTTCTTAGTATGTTGTCTCTTCTGGCTATTACACAGCTTATAGATGCGGGGGTGGGGGGAGAACATGTTTCTAGCAGTTTCTTGGGCTAGATATTAAGGCCCAAGTATCAATATTATCAGGTACTATGAGGGTCCAGTTAACAGCAACTTTCTTCCCTAGTTCTGTAGGTTTTCTATTATGAGGACTCTAAATCAATTAAAGAAGATTCAATGGACCAGTATCATGACCAGTAATGTGCAAGTTCCTAAGTCATGTTGTACTTCTGCTGTAGTGGCCATATTTGGAGATCTTTTGTGGTACTGTCCCCTACCTCCAATAATTTCTCCCCTTGCCTTCAATATTCCTTGACTAATATATGAACTAGTGACATACTTTATGAGAAGAACAAAAAGTAGAGTTAAAAACAGATCATTTTAACATTAACTTAATTTTAATGTGACAGATTTTCACTTGTGTAAAGTTGACATGGATTGTGATAAGTTGACATGGATTGTGATATCCAATGACACAATAGACTGACTAACTCTGTGATCATTTTGGATATCCTGTATTTCATGAAACTCCAACCCATTGTCTATAGAGAAGTAGAATACAGATATGCCACAAAGCTTTTTAATTAAAAATATGCTGGATCTAAATGCTAGAGCAAGGTTCAACATCTAATATCAAAGACAGGAAACACTCTAAACATATGATGTGTCTACATGTTCAGAAAGTCATCAATTCAAACAATAACAGAAGAAAATGAGACTGATAAAGTGAAATAGTGGATTGATTGTAGAAGTTGGAATTCATTAATCTTGGCTCTCTATACATGGAGAGGTTTATTGGCTAAACGGAATGTTCCAAAACACTTCATGCCATCGGGAGGGCCATAATGGCCCAGGATTATGGAGAAAGGGTTCAGGGAGCTTCAACCACAGCCAACTCAGATGAAGATGCTGGGAGTTGCCCCCTCCCTCCCACAAATGGCACCATAAGATCAGCTGCCCCACCATCAACAATAATAAGATTTTTTTACCCTGACAACTATCAGGTTTTTACTCCTTTTTGACCTTATGAGGTCCACCCACCCTCCATACAGATCCCTAGTATGCAGATGAAGAATCTTCCAACACCCCTGTCCTGGACAAAATGGTTCATGAATACACAAAACTTGTCCTATAGAACCTGTCCACTTCCACAGAGGTATAAATACCCTCTCAATGAATGAACCAGTTCTCTGAAGATCTTCCTGGGCATGATTTTACCCCACACATTCATTGCTGACAAAGATCCTGCATTGCAGCCACCCTTGTCTAGTCAATCTTCCCTCCTTCCAGTCCTGCTCAATGTACAACTGGCTTTGCTACCCAAGGAGAAAGTGGACATGGGGCTGTAACTACCTATTGTAGTAGTTAATATGTAACAAAATTCTTGAGGTTGTACATTGTTGCTTCATATATAGGAAGACTGCAGTCAAGAACAAATCTGTTAGAAAAGATTTTGGTTTTTGGTTTTCGGTGTGTGTGTGTGTGTGTGTGTGTGTGTGTGTGTGTGTGTGTGTGTGTGTTTTATTAAAAGTACTAAAATTTTTTGAACAAATGCACAATAAACTAGATAAATGCCTTAATATGTAAAGTGCTTTCTGCTCAAATACTGGGACCCAAATTCACATTCTGAGGCACCCATTTAAAATATTAATCACAGACAAGATAAAGCTGCAGAAAACCATCCTATAGAATTTCTCCACTTTGTCTATTCCCTGAGACCCAATCTACAGGGCCATCTTTAGTATTGCCACAGAACTCCATCTGTAGCCTTCCCCCCCCTTTCATATTTTCTGTGGATTTCAGAGATTGCCTCCCCATCTCATTTTCCTCTAGGCTCCAACACCAGCAAATATTCTTCATGAATACACCAGAAGAGCAGTCCAGTAAAAAAGAAGAAAAAAAGAAAGAGAGAAAGGAAGGAAGGAAGGAAGGAAGGAAGGAAGGAAGGAAGGAAGGAAGGAAGGAAGGAAGAAAAGAAGGAAGGAAGAGAGAGAGAGAGAGAGAGAGAGAGAGAGAGAGAGAGAGAGAGAGCGAGAGCAAAGAAAAGAAAAGAAAAGAAAAACCAAACAAACAATCCAATTAAAACAAAAAGACCACAGATCTAAGCAGAGATTTTTCAATAAAGGAAACTCAAATACCTAAAGAGAACCACTTAAAGAAGCCAGAAGCTGGAAAGAACCCAGATGCCCCTTAAAGGAGGAATGGATACAGAAAATGTGGTCTATTTACACAATGGAATACTACTAAGCAATTAGAAACAATGAATTCACAAAATTTTTAGGCAAATGGTTTGATCTGGAAAATATCGTCCTAAGTGCGGTAACCCAGTCACAAAAGAATACACATGGAATGCAATCTCTGATAAGTGGATATTAATTAGCCCAGAAGCCCTGAATACCCAAGGCACAAATCGCATAACAAATGACTCCCATGAAGAAGTATGGGGAAGGTCCTGATCCTGGAAAGGATTGATCTAGCATTGGAGGGGAATATAAGGACAGAGAAAAAGGAGTGAGGTGATTGGAGAAGGGATGGAGAGAAGAAGGTTTATGGGACATATGGGGAAGGGTATCCGGGAAAGGGGAAATCATTTGGAATATAAACAAAGAATATAGAAAATAAAAATATTTTTTTTTAAAAAAAGAAGTGTTCAACACATTTAACCATCAGGAAAATATGAATCAAAACTCAAATCGACTTTTAAGATTCCCATAAAAATAGATAATGTCAATAACACAAGTAGAACTTTAGGCTGGATTAGAGTGTGGAACATGGGGAACACTCTTGCATTGCTGGTGGGAGTGCAAACTTGTTCAGCCACTGTGGAAATCAGTATAGTGATTCCTCAGAAAATTGGGAATCAATCTACCTCTAGACTCAGCAATACCGCTCTTGTGCATGTACCCAAAAGTCATTTAGTCAAAACAGAATGAAGACATTCTACCACAAGAACACTTGCTCAATTATGTTCATTGAGATGTTTTTCATAATAGCCGGAAACTTAAAACAACTTAGTTGGCCTTCAAATGAAGAACAAATGATGAAATTGTGGTATATTTACACAATGGAGTATTACTATGGTGCTTTTAAAATGACATCATGAAATTCGCAGGCAAAAGAAGGTACTTGGTAGGCTACAGTCCAAGAAGAAAGCTGGACATCAACCTAGTCACAAAACCTTTGACTCTCAATCTGTCCTGCCTGCAAGATATGCTAGGGCAATGGTGGGAAAGACCTTATGGGAGTGGCTAACCAATGTCTAGTTTGAGTACCACTCTGTAAGAGTGAGCCCATGCCAATACTATCTAGATGGCCAGAAACCAGAGACAGGATAGCCCAACAACCTAGGATTGAACCAAACATGTCTGGCCAGTAAGGGGAAAAAAGTGAAATAATTCCTAATGCTATTCTAGGATACTCATAAATCAGTTCTTCATAAAGTGGTTATCAGAGACACTTCCTTTGGCACTAATAGGATCTGGGACAGAGACCTATAGCCAAACAATGCTGAGAGTCTAAACTGGAGGTCTCCATTGGTTCTCTCTTCTTGGAGCTCAGGAAAGAGGCAGGGTGGTGGTGCAGAATATTATAGAAATCAGAGGAGAGAAGGACACCAGGAGAACTCGTCTCACTGAACCAAGTAAGCAGGGGATAAAAGAGACTGAAGCAGGAAGCCAGGGGCCTACATGGGTATATGGGTCTGCACTGGGTCCTCTGCATATATGTTGGTTATGCCTGAGGTGGTTTTGTGGGACTTCTAACAGTGGGTGTGGGTATATCTCTGACTCTTTAGCCTTCCTGCTATTTGGTTGACTTGTCCTGCCTCAATAGGAGAGCTTTTGTCTTGTCTTATTGCATCTTATTCTATTGGGTTTCTTTTTTTCCTCTTGGAAACCTGCTCTTTTCTGAGGGAAGGTGGACAGGGCACAGAACTGATATAGAGTGGACATGGGAATGGGAGGGCGGCTGGAGGGGGCTGAGAGGAGTGGAGTGAGGCGAAACTGCGGTAAGTCTGTATTGTGTGAGAGAAAAAATATCTATTTTCAATAAAAATATTTTTTGCAAAAAAGTAAAATCAAAGATAAAACATTAGGTATGGTGGCTCTCCTGAAATCTAAGCAATGGGACATAGAGGCAAAGGGTTCTTGGGAACTTGCTGGTCAAACAGTCTAGGAAACAGTGAAGTATGGCTTCACTGTCTCAAATGATAAGATAGAGAGTAACAGAGAAAAATAGCTAATGACTAACCTTTCACATGTTAGTATAAGTTAATGATGACAATGATGATGATGATGATGATGATGATGATGATGATGATATAGTTCAGTCATCAAATTCATTATAGCCTTGTTATAATTCCTTATTCTTATATAACTTACCACATCCAATCTGAAAGAGGAACCTAGATACTCTTAGGTTGCAATATTGTAATGTACGTGATGGTTAGAGTGACAGACAAAATACCTTATAACAGAGAGGTGGGTAGATTATTAGTATCTGTCTTTTTTTTTAGAATTTATTATCATTATTAATATTATTATTATTTACAATCCAGCCATTTCCTCCTCCTTGTCCTCTCTACCACAGTTCCTCATCCCATTCCTCCTTCCCCTGTCTCTGACAGGATGCTCCCTTACCCGGAGGCCTCCTCCTTCCCTCCCTCCCTCCCTCCCTCCCTCCCTCCCTCCCAAGGGCTTCAAGTGTCTCCAGGATTAGGCACATCTTCTCCTACTGAGGCCAGACTAGGCAGTCCTCTGCCATATATGTGTCAGGATCCATGGACCAGCTCATATATACTGCATGGTGGCTCAGTGTCTGGGGGCTCCCATGGGTCCAGGTTAGTTGAGACTGCTGATCGTCCAATTGGATTGCCCTCATCTTCTGCTTCTTCAATGCTTCCCCTAATTCGACCATAGGGTCCCTCAACTTCAGTCCAATGGTTAGGTATAAGTATCTGTGTCTGTCTCAGTCAGCTGTTGGTTGGGTCTTTCATAGGACAGCCATGCTAGGTCCCTGGCTGTAAGTACACCCATCAGTGATAGTATAAGGTTTTGGTATCTCCCATTGAGATGGATTCCCAGCTGGTCCAGTCACTGGACATACATACATGGTATGTTCTCACTTAATAAGTGAATATTAGCCAAAAAGTGCAGGATACCTAGGAAACCATCCACAGAATTTAAGAAGTATAAGAAGCAGAAAGACCAAGTGAGGATGCTTCAATCCCACTTAGAAGGGGGAAGAAAATTATCACAGAAGGAAGAGGGAGGCTGGGGGAGGGGATGGGGAAGTGGAAAGGGGAACAAGATCAGGTATTAGGGTGGGTGGTGCACAGGAGAGATGCCCAGAGGACCAGAAGAATGAAGAAAATAAACACCTACCTTTTAAACTACCTTTGCTTTGTTAAGAATAAATACACTCTATCTTCATAAAAATAATTCTAAATAGATTAGTAAATTTAATATTATCAAACTATTCTATTATTACTATATGTGTGCTGGCTAGATTTATGTCAAACTGTAGTCATCTGAGAGGAAGGAACGAGAGTTATGAATATGCTTTTGTAAGATTAGAATGTGGGTCAGACTATAAAGCATTTTCTTAATTTGTAATTTGATTGGGTAGGGTTCATCACATTGTGTGTGGTGCCAACCCTGGGATGGGGATCCTGAATTCCATAAGATAGCAGGCTGAACAAGCAATGTGAAGCAAGCCATAAAGCACCCCTTCTAGAACCTCTGCTGCAGCTCCTGCCTCCGTATTTTGCCCTAATTGAGTTCCTGTCCTGAATTTCTTTGACAAACATTGATATAGAAGTATTAACAGAATAAATTCTTTCCTTGCCAATTTGTTTTTGGTCATAGTGTTTTATTGCAGCAATAGAAACACTATGTATAGATAGAATTTTAAAGTAAATAATATATATTCTCATATGCAAAAATGTGAAAATGCAAGAGAGATTATTAACTAAGTACAATCCATTGGAAATATATTTTGTTGACATAATAATACATTTAAATAAGAAAATTAAATATATTATTTTTAAAGAAGGAATGGGATTTTCTTTTCTAATGATACTTAGAAATGTACTAATTTACTGGGGCTTAATTCATACATTCTGGGACAAACACAAGTGAAATCAGCTGCTTCTTCCTCCTGCTCTTCCTCCTCCTCCTCCTTCTCCTCAACCTGCTGCTGCTGTTGCTGCTTCTACTTCCTCCTCCTCCTCCTCTTCTTCTACTTTTCTTCCTCCTCCTCCTCTTCCTCCTCCTCCTCCTCTTCTTCTTCCTCCTCCTTCTCCTCCTCTTCTTCTTCCTCCTTCTCCTCCTCCTCCTCTTTCTTCTCCTCTTCCTTCTTCCTCTTTTTGGAAAGAGCAAAAGATCAATATAAGTTCCTGTGTGACACATCTTCTTAAGAAAAAATCCTCATAGAATGTTTCAAAGAAACACCCAGAGACTGGGAGATTTTCAGCAGCTAAGCATTTGCTACTCTTGCAGAGGACCTGGTCCCAGGGGATCCAACATTCTCTTCTAGAGGATCGTGTATACATGCAATGCACATAAACTCAACACAGGCATGTATACATACACAGAAATTAAGAATAAATACATCTTTTTTTAAATAAAAGGGGGCTTCTCCTTATCAGAGGTTAACCAAAAAAGCTTCTCACTTCTAAAATAGAATGCCCAATCTGTGATTCTGAGGGGAAAAGGAGGAACTCAGCCAGGAAGGAAAATGCCTTCAGACAAAGGACGAAGGGTTAAAACACTTGGTAGAGCTTGGCTAGTTTCCATATCCTGCAGAAAGCTGCAGATTGTGGAATTTTTAACTGGTGTTCCAGGAACTTACAATCCATAATCAAGATAATATAGACAAAGCTGGATGTCTTTTCAGCTAATTAAGCTTTTAATTGCAATTAATTTATGTACCTTTAATATGCAAATGTGGATCAAATATGCTTAAGGAGAGGTGTACATGGGGTGTTTCTAAGCCTTATTGGATCATGACAAAAGAGTTTTGTTTTGATTTTGTTTCTACTTAATGAGCACCTTCAGTTCCTCAATACAAATATCACCATGGGAAGTAAGTACATTGGACACCCCCTGGGAAGTGGTTACATAGTATACTCTGGGAAGTGGATACACCCTGGAAAATGTGTACAGTGGATATGCCCTTGGAAGTAATGTGTACACCTTGGGGTGTGGGTACAGTGGAGACACTTAGGAAGATATTCTCCCTTCACCTGAGACATACTAGCTTCTGGAAGAAGCAAAGCTGGGAGTCAGGATATATCCAGATTCTACCAACCAACGACTAAAGCCAGGTCTGAGACTCCACTGTCCTTGGTCCTTCCCCCCCTTCCCTTCCTGTACTTTCTTGATGCAGGAATTCACTGTGTGTCTTAGTTAGGGTTTTACTGCTATGAGCAGACTTCATCAACTAAGGCAACTCTTATAAGGACAACACTTCATTGGGGCCGGATTATTCAGAGGTTCAGTCCATTATCAAGGCAAGAGCATGGCAGCATCCAGGCAGATGCAGTGCAGAAGCTGAGAGTTTTACATCATCTTAAGGCTGCTAGCAGAAGACTGGCATCCAGGCAGCTAGTAGTAGGGTCTTAAAGCCCACACCCACAGTGACACACCTACTTCCACTAGGCTACACCTATTTCAAAAGGCCCTACCTTCTAATAGTGCCATTCCCTGAACAGAACATATAAAAACCATAACACTGTATAACTCAAGATGACCTCAACCTTGCAATTATCTTTTTCCACTGCCCCATTGTGGGTATGTGACCCACACCCAGTTTATGGTTTGACCCCTAAAAATGAAGACACCTTCAGACTTTTTCCTGGTGCCTTGCAGCATGATAAAAAAATAAAACCAACCTTTATTTTGCCTTGGGCATTTAGCAATCTTCACTGTCAGAAAGCAGTCTTTGTAATATAGCCAACAAGGTTTATATTAATATCTTATTTGCTGTTGAGTTTCAGACAGTCTTTTATAGATATGTGATTTAAGTCATTCTTATATTTTTTAGATGTGTCACTCTAATTTGTGATTTTTAATGCCTTAATAATCAACTTTAAATAAAAATACTTAACAAATTTAGTCATTTTTTAAAGACTTTGACCAAAAATTAAAATGACAGGTACAATAATATTAGGAGTTCCTCTGAAGGACAGTTTTAAATAAGATGTCACATTGAAGGAATGCTACACTTCTGAGACAAGACACCTATTTTAATACAGAAGCAGAATAAGAAGTTATTCACAGTGAGAGGAGTGCAGTCTTATTCTAATATGGGAGCCACCTTTTATTTTCAATGCTTTCCTGACAGCACGCACTGGGGAAATAAGCTAACTCCTGAATTCCTTGCCCGTGTATCGATAAATCAGCAGGATATATGACCAACGGCATACACAATTTCAAACTAAACAAGAATGTTGATTGACTGGCTAGTGTGGCTTTTCATTTAAAATAAGAATTCTCAACACAGTGCTGAGCTGAGATGGATAATGCCTGAGTGTGTGTGTGTGTGTGTGTGTGTGTGTGTGTGTGTGTGTGTTAGATCTATATTGAATGGTCTACTTCCTTATCACTTATTTCAGATGATAGGACTGGCACCCAGATAAGAAATCCACAGATGTTTCCCCAAAACAGATGGCTCAGTGGATAAAGTGCATGGACCACATGGATGAGGACCTGGATTCAAATCCTCAAAACCCAGTTAAATCTGTGCCATGTCATTGAGTGACTGTAACCTCTATTCTGGACAAGTGACAATGGGAGGATTCTAGGGACTCACTGGCCACCTAGCCAACAGTTACCTCAACTTTTAATAAGAGAACCTGGTTTAGTTGAGAGCACATTCCACTGGGCAGTGGCTTAGATCACCCTTTCTGCCTTCTCATTTTCTTCCAGCTGAGTTCTCCCCTCTCCCATACCTCCCTTCCCTTTCAACTGTCTACACAGAGTTGCTATACAATAGTAGTAGAATGCAAACTCCTTAATTCAAATCAGCATAAAATTTAAATGCCAGACCCCGATCAAAGTCATCTAAAAGAAGGGCATTTGCTTAATGGCAAGATGAAAAGTGGAAAATTACAATGTAATTATTTTTAAAGCCTCTTTGAGAAGGGCTGCAGTGGATGCTAGCTGGTTGTGCCTATGTACAGACATACATGGATATCTATTGCTCTATCAACAGAAGCGTATGTTGAAACATTGGTTGTGATGATTCTTACCCTGCACATTGGTTGATTTGGTAGTATTTAGAAAAATTGCTACCATCCAATTATTAGTTTGCTCTGTTGTATTATGTAAATATTTTAAACTAATTGGACTTTATTTTCTTAGGGGAAGGAAAGAAGGTCATCATAGATTTCCTAGATCCAGTAAAAGTTCAGTATTAGATGCTAAAGGGGACAGTCTTATAGCAGACATTCAATAGCAGTGAGTATTTCCTGTTTGTTTTCTCCATTTTTCCTTGAAAAACACAATTTGGGGTCTGATTAATATCACTCTTTAGTTCATTGGTACAGAGGACTTAAACTAGTTGTACTAGCTTGCCAAAGCCAACACGAGTCTGTGATTCAACTTATGAGGCCATCAATGAGCTTGTGTCTTTGGAAAGAGGCCTGCTAATGTTGTTCTAAATGGTCCGTTCTCCCCCCCAAAAAAATCTCACAAGAGTCTTCTTTCTATACCTTGAATATTGTATTTAAACTGTGTTTGTAGATTATTGATAACTTTCTGAGGACAGTGAGGTATCATGAAGAGTCATGCATCATCTATAGCACAGAAGAATCAGAGAAGCAATGCTCACTTAGCAACTTCTCTCTCAGTATCTGGGAATTGGCTTGGGCTGGTGCTACTAATTCCTTAGGATCTCCTCTCCCTTTGGTAAAGCATTTCCTTCTGGTTCTCTGAGTCAAAACACAAAGCTAAATACAGACAAGAGGACAGCCCAGGGAGACAGCATGAAAAGAACTTTAGAACTCTTCAACTCCCATGTAATCTCTTTTTAAGGAAATTACTACATATTTCTCATTTCTCTCCCAAGGAGATATAACTAGTTAGATCAAAAATTAAATTAAATGAACAAGCAGAGTAATGGTTATATCAGGGGTAAATCTAGACTGACAAAGTAGAAAAGTCTTCTTGGAATGACTTCCTAGAATAGACTTCCTATACCAATTTGAATTACCTATGTAGAGGTGATTGTTACCATTCATGTACCCACTGAGTATTAGATTCCTCCTTTGTTAAACTACATACAGTATTTGGGGTGTTTGAGATTTTGGGTATTTTTGGTTTTACTCGATTGCTTTGTTGGGTATTTGTTTTGGTGGGTTGGTTGGTTGGTTGGTTGGTTGGTTGGTTGGTTTGGGCATATGATCTCATTCTGCAGCCAGAGAAGGCCTTGAATTCATGATGATCTCCCTGCATTAATCCTGGGTCTGCTTGTTTGATACAACTTATTGTAGTAGCCTGATGTTCCATGTTTCAGCCAAACCTCAAACAGATAATGTTTCTCATCTTCACACCTACACCATCTTAAATGTTAGCTTCAGTTGCAAGCTACCAAAATCTCTCTAATTGGTACAGTCAAATTTCATGTCCAGTAAGTAAAACAAATACCCTTTATAAGACAACTCATGCAAAGGAATGTTTAGAGGGCATACCAAGGTGGTTTTACTCCAAATATATTGAGGAGCTTAAAAAGAAAACTCATTGGGCTCACATTTTGAGACTTTCAACTATTTGTATATCTTAATGAATAATGGAAATAAGAATGACTATAGTAGAAAATCTAGTAAGAATTTAAAAAAAAAAAAGAGCTACTCTTCAAAGCGTAAGTACTGTGGGAAAGTTATTATGATTCAGAATTGAAGATCCAGGGAGATTATAGGAGTCTTTTGAATTATTGATGAGATAGTACAATGAGATGCATGAAATAAAAAATACAACTGCCAAGTTGGGGCCATATGGCTTTTCCTGATGACGGAGGTGACTGTGTAATGTCACCTGACTTAATTCGATGGTGATTTAGGCTCAGATACTGTTTCTCATTCTGTGAAAACTAAGATGCTTCCACAGCTGTTTTTTTTGCTGTGATCATTTTGAACTTTATAAAAGTGCAAAGGGTTCCTAGGCCACTTCTTCAGCAAACAGAAAACTTCAGGGTCGATTACAACACAGAGCAGATCTTACATTTGTGAGAAAAGAGTCCTTAGGTATGATTAATCTATCTATATATGTGCAGATAATTTCTGATGAGGTACATACAGAGGAAATATAATCCACTTAAGTAAGAGTGGAGCAATAAACATGTGTTGTCACCAATCACTAATAGCTAACTATCATTCTGGTTTTCATGGGCTAAGGTAAATAAAATAAGGTTCTAGATAATATCAATGTTGTGAAATTCTGAGGAATCAATAAAATAATGATGGCCAATTAAATGGCTCAACATGTAATAGAACTTCCTCCCAACCTAACAGCTTAACTTTGTTCTGCCCTGCATCACATGGTGGGAAGGAGAGCTGACTCCTACAAAATGCATTCTGACTTTCACACCAACACTGCTACATGAAACCCTGTGGGTGCAAGGACTCTCTCTCTCTCTCTCTCTCTCTCTCTCTCTCTCTCTCTCTCTCTCTCTCACACACACACACACACACACACTAAGTAAACATAATGTTAAGTCATGCTTCAAAAACAAGCAAGAACTCTATGCCCCTCTCATAGTTCCACTGAGATAACATTTCACGGTGGGAAAACCTTCTTGTACTATTAGTTTTCTATTAAATCATTAAGAAAATCATAATAATGTACACATTCCAAATCTGAAAGCTATACTTTATCAGACCCTACTTCTCTAAAATTTTCAGTATCCTAAAAACCAGATATCAGAATTCCAAACGTCTTCCAAAAATCATGCTTACTTATTATTGCATGCAACTTAGTATTTTTACTTAGTGCATGGAGAAAATAACTTTCACGTGGTTCAAAACAATCTCTTTCATTGATCAGGATATATATAGTTGAACTAAACTAACCTTTGAAGCACTCTGTCTTCACTGGCGTCTGTCAGGTAATTCAGTATTATGTGCCTGTTACTAAAAGTCAGCAATGAACCAGCTGAGATAACACTCACTGTCTTTGACTAAAAAGAAAGATGTATTACTTCATGCAGAACTGCTCCATTTTAAAGTCTACTGAACTAAAATGAAAAAAGACAATCTTAAATGTTAAGAGCAGTTATAATCAAACATTTTGGGTTGTTTCCTGTCTCTTGCTAAAAATTACTGTGATATAGGTGTTCAGTACCAATTTGACATTCCAAAGAAAACATAAATACCACAGATTACAAAATCTTGTCATGTGACACAGGAGTATGTACTGTATCATTGCAGAAAAGTAATAGAGTGGAAAGGTATGTTTGATATTATTGATAAACTGCAAGAACCAGTGATTTTTAAGTGTTAAAGTAGGAAAAGAAAATCTGCTAAAATTAAAACAAAATTAAAGGAAAAGTAAACACATAGATTCAACAAAGTTCACTGATTTCTATTTCATAAAGAATTTATGAAAGTCAAATACAAAGAGGAAGGTCCCAAGGAGATGTCTCAGTAAGAAAAAGTTTTTGTCCTGAACATGAAGAGTAGAGTTCTCATCCCCAGCACATGTAAAAACTTGGTGCCCAGGATAGTTAGCTTGTAGACCCTGAACATTCAAGGTAGAGATCTGGTGATACCCTGAACATGTTGTCTAACTAGACTGGCTGAATCAGCAAGCAACAAGATTTGAGTGTGAGAGTTTCCCTCGATGCAAAAGAAGAATGACAGAGCGAATATTCAGCATCAATCTCTGGCCCCTACATGCATGCACAAAAACATATATATATATATATATATATATATATATATATATATATATACCCTACACACAAGTGTTTACATACATACAAACAGGCCTACATATAAACATAGATACATGCCTAAAAATTAATTTATTCCATTGTTTTTCTCACTATTAAAATGTCATCACTGACAAGTAAACAATATACATGGTGGAATTTTTATAATAATCTTTAAAATGTGTCATTCAGGGAATATATTAAATAAAATAGTATACTAAGACATGGAGCCACATGAACTCTTGCGCAGTTCTCAGCATGGTTTCAGGCCTTGATGTCCCATCAATGCAGGGTGGAAAATACTGAACTCAAAGGTAGTCACAGCAAAGGTAATAGCATTATAAAATACTCTCCTTCACATTAGTTTGCAATTCCATACACGGAAAAATATAAATATGCTTGTTTTTCCTTGGGAAGAAAAGACAAGCAAAGCAAAGAGTATTTTGTACAAGGGTAAGAATGGGAAGGAAAGAACAAAAGGTTTCTGAGATGCCTCCATAGTGGTTCATTGTACATATTCACATACAACCTGGGATTGGCAGGGAGCGTGCAGCCATCAACTTCATTTGGGAAAATCCAAATGACACCTGCCTCTGGCACTTAGCAAACCAGTCATTTTTTCTGTAAAAGGATGTTTAATTAATTGGACTATTACTTAACTCAATTATTTATGAGTTGGTAGAACTTATTTCCAATATCCTAGACATAAAGAAATGATAAAATTTGAGGTAATAATATATTACTTACCTTCCTCTGAACATTGTCCATCATATATATATCAAACTATAGACTATAAATATATACCATTATTGTATGTATTTTAAAGCAGTATTATATAGTCTATGTCGCACATATATATACATATACACACACATACATAATTGGTATAACTAGAATTAATAATACAGACAGCACAAGTTCAAGATGATTACACAGGCCACTCTGGCAAGAGAAGCAGATATCACCTCAATATCTACTCCTCCAAATTTAATCCCCTGTCTCCTCCCCATATCTGAAGTAGAACAGTAGTCACTGTAGACTCCACACTATCTAATCCCCCTACCCATCTCCACTGGATCACATATATCTACCTCCCCCAAAACTCATTCATTGCTATAATCCCAGACCAACTTCTGCAGGCATGCCCTGGACATTCACAAGCCATCCACCAGAGGACAGGTAAGCTAACCCCAGATCTTCACTTTTCCTTCAACCTCTCAAAATCCAGTCCCCTCACTTCATCCCTACATCTGCACCAGATTACCTGCTGAGACTTGCCTTCATCCCTGTCATCTTCTCCAGAGTACTGTACAGATCTTCTCCTCCTAATCTTTCTTCCAGAATTTATTTATTCCACCCCAACCCCCAAATTCAGCAGGCACTTCCTGCCAACACAGAAGCCACCCCAGACAGCAGAGCATGTAGGCTAACATCAGATCTTCCCCCTCTCCTTCTGCTTCTCCAAAGCCAATACCCTCTTTTCATTCCATGCTCTGCAGTAGAATGCCTGCTACAGGTTCTATCCCACCACTGCCCTGCACTCAACTCCACTGGTCACACAGACCTTCCCCTACAAAATTATTTCCCTCTACCCATTGTTTTGCCCTAGTCCCTAACACCAGTAGGTGGCCCCTCAGAGCACACAGGCTACTCTGTCCAGGGAAGCAAGTGGGCTTGCTGCAGATTTTCATCATTACTTCTGCTCTTCCAAGTCCAATTCCCCATTTTATTCCCAGCTCTATAAAAGATCTTCCACTCTGGCCTCACCTCACTCTCTTTTCCCATTCCTATAGGACTAGCTAAGAAGGTCTGGATGGTACACCCTCTTTTTCCTAACTCATGTGAGGCCCCCACCAAACATTCCCATTTTCAAGAACCACCTCCCAGTATACTGACATATATTTTACCTTCAACCCTTAGTGGCCACATTTATCAGGTCCCCCAAAGAATTTCTTATCAGAAAACACCCACCTACCACACTCTTAAAAGAATCAGAAAATAAACAGAAACCAAGGAACAACACACCCCCTTCAACAAACATTAAATGAGATATAAGCATCTAGATTTATAGTAGTCCAATCTCAGATGCCCAAGACAGCAATATAAAAACATCATCAATAATAGTCAGGACCATATGTTGTCACTTGAGCCAAACAACCTTACCACACTAGTATTCCAACATAGCTAAAGCATAAGAAAAAGAACTAAAAACATCATTTGACTGAGACAGGTGCAGATACTTAGAGCCAATCATTGGACTGAGGTCAGGGACCCAGACTGAAGAGTGAGGGGAAAGACTGGAGGAGCTGAAGTGGAGTGCAACCTCATAGGAAGACCGACAGTATCAACTAACCTCCCTCGACACCTGAGAGCTAGCAGAGACTAAGCCATCAACCAAAGTGCATACATGGGCTGCTCTGTGGCCCCCAGCACATATGTAGCAGAGGGCACCTTTATCTGGCCTCAGTAGAAGAGGATGCACTTAATCGTGTAGAAACTTGATGCCCCAGGGAAGGGGAGTGGGGTAGGGGATGGGAGGGCAGAGAGTAGGGGTGAGGAGTACACTCTCTCAGAGGCAAAAAGAAAGAGGTAGAGAACTCTTGGAGGTGAGCTGGAAAGAGGTGAGCAGCATTTGAAATGTAAATAAATAAAACAATTAAAATGAAAGTGTTCTTTATAAATATGACAGACATCTTAAAATGGGAAATGAATAAATGCCTAAACAAATCTATGAAAACATAAGCAGTGGAAATAAATAAATAATAGTATTCAAGATCTAAAAGTCAAGATAGAATCAACCCAAGCTGAGGGAAATTTGGAATCCAAAATTTAAGAATTTGAACAGGAACCACAGAAGCAAGCTTCACTTTCAGAATGCAAGAGATGGAAGAGAGATTATTCAACACCGGATACACAATAAAAAAGAAAATGATAAAAACCCAGTAAATCTGTGACACTATGAAAAGACCAAATCTAAAAATAAGAGGAATAGATGAAGGAGAAAAAATCCAGTTCAAAGGCACAGAAAATATTTTTAACAAAATCTTAGAAGAAAATTTGCCAAATATAAAGAACTAGATTTCTATCAAAGTACAAAAAACATACAGGACACCATATATAATGGACCAGGACAAAAGTACACTTAAAATATAATAATCAAAACTCTAAATACACAAAACAAAGAAAATATTAAAAACTCCAAAGGAGAAAGATCATATAACATATAAAGGCAAAACTATTAAAACTACATCTGACTTCTCAATGGAGAATCTAAAGGGCAGAGGTGCCTGGACAAATGTCCTACAGAGTCCAAGAGACAAGTTCAGATGACTATACTCAGAAAAATGTCTCTGTCACATAGAATGATTGAAAAAGGCATTCCATGCATCCTCAAGCAGAATTTAAGCAAGATCTGTCTACAAATCCAGGCCTATCAAAGATGCGAGATATAAACTCCAATATAATGAAGTTAACTAGAACCAAGAAATACAAAAAATAAATAATCCCAAACCAACAATTAAAAGGAGAAAATTCTCTCTCTCTCTCTCTCTCTCTCTCTCTCTCTCTCTCTCTCTCTCTCTCTCTCTCTCTCTCTCTCTCTTTCCCACCACTACCACCACCACCATAAATAAATAAAAAGGAATCAAAATTCATGGCAGGCCTTTTAAAGAAATACATCTAATTAGTGTTAGCTTACAGTTTTAGACGTTTAGTCTATGTCTCAGTCAGGGTTTCTATTCCTGCACAAACATCATGACCAAGATGCAAGTTGGGGAGGAAAGGGTTTATTGAGCTTACATTTCCACATTGCAGTTCATCACTAAAGGAAGTCAGGACTGGAGCTCAAGCAGGTCAGGAAGCAGGAGCTGATGCAGAGGCCATGGAGGGATGTTTCTTACTGGCTTGCTTCCCCTGGCTTGCTCAGCCTTCTCTCTTATAGAACCCAAGAGCACCAGCCCAAAGGTGGTACCACCCACAAGGGGCCCTCTCCCCTTGATCACTAATTGAGAAAATGCGCCACAGCTGGATCTCATGGAGGCACTTCCCCAACTGAAGCTCCTTTCTCTGTGATAACTCCAGCCTGTGTCAAGTTGACACACAAAACTAGCCAGTACAGTCCATTACCACCATGGCTGGAAGAATGCTGATGTGCAGACAGACCTGTGCTAGAAAGGTAGCTGAGAGGTCTACCTCTGGATCAGGCTGCAGGAAGAAGAGAGAGACACCAGGCTTGGCCCCTTGAAACATCAAACCCCACTCGCAGTGATACACTTCCTCCAACAAGGTCAATCCTACCCCAATAAGGACTCAGCTCCTATTAGAGGCTCTCTCTGATGACTAATCATTCAAATATATGAGCTTATGAGTGCCATTCACATTCAAAGCATAATAAATATCTCTCAATACCAATAATCTCAACTCCCCAGTAAAATGGAACAGATTACCAGAATGGATGGCAAAACAGAATCCATCCTTCTGCTGCATCCAATATATATACCTTAACATAGAATTGACTTCATCTCAGGGCAAAGAGTTAGAAAAATATATAATAAGGAAATTGACCCAAGAATCAAGCAGGTATAACCAAAATGGACTTCAAACCAAAACTAATTAAAAGAGGGAAAGACTCTACATACTTATCAAAGTAAAAATCCATCAAGATGGTATTTTAATTCTTAACATCTATGCCACAAACACAAAAAAGATTGCTACAGCTTAAATCAGATATTGACCCTTATACACCAGTAGTGGGAATTGCAATACTCCACTTTCACCAACTGACATATCATCTAGACAAAAACTAAAGACAGAAATGCAGAAGCTAACTGACATCATAAAGTAAATAGATTTAACAGAGATTTACAAAGCCTTTCACCCAAACACACACACACACACACACACACACAAAGATCTTTTACAAAACTGACCACATACTAGGATAAAAACAGCAAATATCAACAAATAAAGGAAAATTGAAATAACATCCTACATCCTATCTGACCCCCATAAGACAGAAATGAAAGAAATTAAAGACTATCTGGACTTCAATGAAAATGAATACACAAAATGCTCAAACTTATGAGATGCAAGGAAGAGGCAAGTTTACAGTACTAAATGCCTAATTTAAAAAAACAAATACCGTATGTAGTCACGTATATGTGGATATTAGCTCTTAAGTAGAGGATAATCATGCTACAATCTGTACAACCACAGAGGTAAGGAACAGAATAAGGGAGTAACAGGAACAGTTAGATCGTGCTAGTAAAGGAAAAGAATAGATCATTATGGATGAATGGGGAAATAACAGAACAGGAGGAGCAACTTGTGAAGGGGAGAAGTAGAAAGAGGAAATTCAGGTTAAGTGGCTAAAATTAAGAGGCATTTGAGGGGTAGCATGGAACCTAATACAGTAGAAACTTGCAAAGATATGTAAAGTGATCTAAATAAAATTGCCAAATAATAAATGAGACAGAGTCCCAACTCTGACATCTCTAGTCACCAAAACAACCTTCTGTTGATCAAATTGGGTTATATCTCATTGAGTTTTTGGCCAAATAACATGGGAAACAAACAAACAAACAAACACACACAAAAAAAACAGTCTATTGCCAATAATATAAGTTGCTTTCCAGAAAGTGACATGATCAAGGCCAATTACCAAAGACAACACCTACACAACTATACAACTCATTGAATATGAAAAAAATCTTGCAGGTTCCCTCATAGAGCCTGCACCCTTATGGTCTAGTGTCTTTGGTATAGAAAGGTACTATGCATACTACCAAAGTAGAAATACAAAGTTCAAGCAAGCCACAAAATCTTTTGATCTGCAATGACATCCTGACGCAAGGTATGTTAGGCCAATGGTGGCACAAAGCTGTGGGCATAAGCAATGAATATCTGATTTGCATTGAGGCTTACTCCACAAGATAGAACCAATACCCAACACTTCTTGAGTTACCAAGAATCTGAGATTAGGAAGTCAAGGGATCTAGGAAAAGAATAAATACCATTTATACCACTGGCAGAGAGGGAGAGAGAGAGGGAGAGGGAGAGAGGGAGGGGGAGGGAGAAAGGAAGAGAGGGGGAGGAGAAGGGGAGGAAGAGGGAGAGGGAGAGGGAGGGAGAGGGAGAGGGAGGGAGAGGGAAAGGGAGGGAGAGGGAGAGGGAGAGGGAGGGAGAGAGGGAGAGAGAGAGAGAGAGAGAGAGAGCCATAAAAATGTAGCAACTGGGAGTTACTTCCAGTTATATTCTATTACATGTACAGTGTTGTTTTCTTTGGCCATCATCCAAGAAGCTTCTTCCTACAATAGACATGAACAAATACAGAGACCCATAGCCAGGTATTATGCAGAGAAAGAGAGAGAGAGAGACAGAGACAGAGACAGAGAGACAGATACAGAAACAGAGACACAGAAAGAGACAGAGAGAGACAGAGAAACAGAGACTTAGGGAGACAGAGAAAGAGAGAAATAGAGAGACAGAGCCACCCAGTCCTAAATGGGATGTTTTTAATCAAATCCCTACCCTCGGAGCTCTGAGAACCCTGCAGAAGAGAAGGCAGAGAGAGACAGAGAAGATGGAAGACACCAAAAACACAAGCCCTTTAAATCAAAATAATCAAAGTTTATGTGAATTTACAGAGACTGAATGTGAACTTACAGAGACTGAAGCAGCATGCACAGGGTCTGCCAGGGTCTGCAGCAGGTCCTTTTTGTATATATTATTGCTTCTAGTTAAGTGTATTTATGAAAGTCCGAAGTGTCAAAATGAGTCCCTGATTCTTATCCCTTCTCTTGACTCTTCCTTCTGTTGATTTGTCTTGCCCAACTTTGATATAGTCCATTTTGTTTTGTTATATTTTATTATCTCTTAAAATCCAATTCTTTTCTAACGAGAAACAGAAATGGAATGCATCTAGAAATGAAGGGATGTGGGGGAGGAACTGGGAGGTGAAACTGTAATCAGGATATATTATGTGATATTATGTGAGAGAAGAATCTTACTTTAATAAGAGGAAAAATTATATGTTTTAACAAATATATATATATATGTATAAATATACATATATATATACATTTTTTTCCTTTCATTCGTAATTTGCCTCTGGTAATCTTCCAAATTTATAACCCATGCATCACATCAGAAAACCGTGCTTCTACATGGAGAGATTTTAAACAACTCAGTTTTACAAATGAAGTGTTTACTCTTTTAAAAAATATTTTATGGTAAATTTGTTGGAAGATTGCCTCACAAAGAGGAAAATAAGGATTAAATAACTTCATGATCATCATTCTTGATTATTTTATATACAATTCATAATAATAAAAATAATAATGATTATTTTAGCAAATTATTTTAAATTATGTCATCATTTTAAATTAGAAATGTTTTGCATTCTGATTATTTAGCCAATCATCCTACCATCTCTTACTAAATGTCTTTAAAGAAGAATTGCCACAACCTCTATGATTCTTTATTCACACCAAGTGATGAAATATTTATGCCTAGTGAGATGACTTTCAAATTTTCTTTAAATCACATAGCCACAGCTAGGGGATCCTAGTCCATATGGGGCTCAGAGGCAACAGAATTAGAAATTTCTCCAAGGGTGAAAAATACCAAAATAATCTCACTTATAATTAAATATTAATAAATCTTTCTCTAGATCAAAATGCCACAGCAATTCTAATATATAGTTGCAGTGTACAGTCATGAAAGCTTGAAGAAAGGAAAATGTTCAAAGTTAAAGATGATGTCTTAGAAATGTGAAGTCCTGTAAGTTAATTTTCTTGCTTGCTTTCCAGCCCATGAGTTTCACACTTAGTCTTCACATTATTGCCCATGACTTTCCTAATTTCTCCCTGGAAAGGAGATGATAGATGCCTACCTAATGTGACGTTTCTCTCTAGTAATTTGTTGGGGTCCATTGTCATTACAGTTAAGATTGTATCCCCACATTCTGATGAATGAAAGAACAAAGCTGACCACACTCACGATATTATTTCCTGAGTTTTAATTAGATGCCAAAGATTGCCATGAGCTCATTCTGAAGTTAATTTGATGTCATGTATTCCTTTCTATCATTCCTTCTTTCATTTTTTTCCTTCCTCTCCCACTCCCATGACAAGTATGTTGCCTGGAAATATAATCAAAAATGAATTCTTGTTTATGACTTCCTGCTAATAGCAGATGAGACAAAACACTATAAAATAATCAACAGATGCATTAACCAGGTTATTTCTGATAGTGTGTATTGACATTGTAAAACATGTCAGTAAGATCTTTGGGGAAGGTAATCATAGAAGTGGGTAGTTTTTTTGCTTGTTTGTTTGTTTCTTTGTTTTATGATTTTACCTATTTTTTAAGCAAAGATAATTCACCCTTTTTTTCTGCTCCCCTTGAACTCTGCTACATATGAAACCAGTGTTTCTTTATTTAAGTTTGTCAAAGATAGCTTTTCTGACAACATGTTTTTGGAGATGCACCAAATATTTCAGGCAAAGTATGGAGGCATGTGGAAGAAGAAACGTCCAAAAAACAGGAAGAACATTACTCAACTTTGGGCCTGACATACTAGTGCTAAAGCAAAACTTTTCATAAAATCAACAAGTTGGAAGCAACAGTTGGGAGCCGTACTGTAGGGTTTGCAACACTGTTGGATGATAATGTTACAGTGTACTTCTAATGAATATGTAAATGGATAGTTTATTAAAACAAGATTACTACAGTCACTATTGTGCTAGTTTTAATGTTTTTATAACATCTCTAAAGATATGTTTGCATTTGAAAATCAGTTATAAATGAATTTCACTACAGACTTTCAAACCATCTGGAGTTTATATGTGGAGCACCTGGTTGTAAAAGAATAACCTAGGCCTAATGGGTTACTCAAATTTAAACCATATACAGAAATCCTGAGTCTTCTCTCTCTCTCCCTCCCTCTCCCTCTCCCTCCCTCCCTCTCTCCCCCCCCCCTCTCTCTCCCTCTCTCTTACACTCTGTCTCTTTGTGTATGTGAGTATATTTCTACTATATAGAACTTGTCTTATCATTTGAGTTTCAGTTCAAAATAAGAAAGATTTTAAAATGTGTTTCCCTTAACATTTTATCAGTTTAACAAATACATTTCTGTGTGTCCTTGTATTTTTGACCCAGAACTAGATGATGATTATTTATAAAATTCTTAGACTTATAGTTTGTGCAGACACTATGAATTACATGTAACAACTATCCCATTGGGATCAAATATATTAGAAGTCTTTCTTTTGCACATATTGTAATTCAAAAGTGAAGCCAGATTGCTTGAAACTTCATGTATTGATGTTTTAATGAGTAGACTGTTTTCTCTAGTGGAGCACATCCAATTAAATACAGCATTCAGTCATTTGCTAAAGGGACAGTCTGTAGCTTCTAAATTATTTCACTTCTCCTTTACTGTCCCCATCTATTCCCTCAAGCTAATTTGATGACTTGTTTGTTTTTCTATGGATGACTAAATATCTCCTTGAGATATAAATTCATGGAGAGTAAGTCAAGGGTCCACCATATTTAGTATCTCTCTTGGTTATTCTCAGATCATCCTCCCTATCATTAACCTCTTCTTAGGCTTCAAAGATTTAAAATTTTTCTCAGCACTCAAAATCACTCAAAATCAGGGTTTTTATATTTAGTCTATCATGTGATCATTATTTCACCAAATATTTATTGTCATAGGCATTACCCTAGAATTTTGTCAACACCAACAGCATCAGTGATGAGAAATAAGGTAAAGGTAAAGAAATAAATTGAAAGTATTCTCTTTGAGAGAATTATTGTGAGGCTTTTAAAAACACAGGAGATAAAACGTATGAGGCAGAGGTACAGTAGTAATTTTGTAAGGTTTTACATGGTTGCTTTAAAGGTCTTTGTGATGAAGATTTTCATAGAAAATTAAAGTCCTAAAATATTGAAAAAAATAGTACCCCAAGTAGATAAAACATAAAATAGAATTCACTATTACATATATGAGTTATAGGTGCTCCAATAATGGATGAGAATAAGAAACAAGAAAAAGTTTGAAGATGCAATTATGTGGGGAGATGGGGGCGGTGATAATGTAAGAAGAACATGCCTATGGGCAACACCTGAAATTTTCTGACTACGGTTACATTGCTGTACTATGATAAATGTAGCAACTAGTGCATTCTGATGTTCAATTTTATAAGATTATTCTGGACTCCAGATGGAAAAAGTATCATAAACTAATAAAAGCTGATACAGAAATATAAAATAATGGGAAAATGGCTTCAGCAACCCATAAGAGTAATCATAATCGTTAGAGTAAGGACATTTCTTCTGAAGCTTGGAGAATTGGACAACTTGAGACTTGTCTTATAACATATGTGAGAGTCACCAAAATAGTTTAAGTTGTTGGCCCATTCTTTTGATTTTTCTTTCAAGGATTGGTTTGTTTTGACTTGGTTTGGATTTGGGTTGCTTTTGGTAGGTTAAGATTTTTTTTTCTTTTTTTTTTTATTCGATATAATTTATTTACATTTCAAATGATTTCCCCTTTTCTAGCCCCCCCACTCCCCGAAAGTCCCGTAAGCCCCCTTCTCTTCCCCTGTCTTCCCACCCACCCCTTCCCACTTCCCCGTTCTGGTTTTGCTGAATACTGTTTCACTGAGTCTTTCCTTCTCTTGGTTTTTTGTTTGTTTGTTGCCATAGAAATGGTGACATTAGTGACATAGCAAAAGCAGGGTAACATTATTGTGTATGTAATAACAGGAATTTTGGTGGAGCACAGATTTTTTTAAACTTCTGTTTAAACTAGTGAAAACAGAGTCATACTTGATTTGTACATATGAGTACATATGAGTGGATTAGTAGGCATATAAATGCAGTGGTTGGGGAAGAATACAAAACATTGATCCCTGCTCTATACTTTCTTATCTTCTCCCCCACCTTCCAGATCAGGCTCTTACGTTTCTACACACTCTCAGATTTAAGTTATATAGGTTAATAATTCTAGCCCAGATTTCTTGTCTAAAGACATAAGAATAGGTAGGAGAGTGTTATGCCCAGTTTTCTGAGGAACTGCCAGACTGATTTCCAGAGTGATTGTACCAACTTGCATTCCCACTAGTAGTGGAGGAATGTTCTTCTTTCTCCACATCCTTGCCAACACCTGCAGTCTCCTGAGTTTTTAATCTTAGCCATTCTGACTGGTGTAAGGTGAAATCTCAGGGTTGTTTTGATTTGCATTTCCCTAATGACTACTGATGCTGAACATTTTTTAAGGTGCTTCTCAGCCATTTGAAGTTCTTCAGATGAAAATTCTTTGTTTAGCTCTGTCCCCATTTTTAATAGGGATATTTGGCTCTCTGGAGTCAAACTTCTTGAGTTCTTTGTATATATTGGATATTAGCCCTTTGTCGGATGTAGAGTTGTTGAAGATCTTTTTCCAATTTGTTGGTTGCCATTTGGTCCGCTTGACAGTGTCCTTTGCCTTAGGACCGTGCAATCCCACTCATGGGCATATACCCAAAGGATTCCCCAGCATGCAATAAGGACATGTGCTCCACTATGTTCATAGCATCCCTATTTATAATAGCCAGAAGCTGGAAAGAACCCAGATGTCCCTCAATGGAGGAATGGATACAGAAAATGTGGTATATTTACACAATGGAATACTACTCAGCAATTAAAAACAAAAAAATATATGAAATTTTTAGGCAAATGATTGGATCTGGAAAATATCATCCTATGTGAGGTAACCCAATCACAAAAGAACACACATGAAATGCAGTCACTGATAACTGGATATTAGCTCAAAAGCTCTGAGTTCCCAAGACACAATTCACATATCAAATGACTTCCAAGAAGAAGGAAAGAGAGTTCCCTGGTCCTGGAAAGGTTTGATCCAGCATTGTAGGGGAGTACCAAGACAGAGAAGTAGGAGGGGAGGGTAGATCAGAGAAAGGGAGGAGGGAAGAGGGCTTATGGGACTTTTGGGGAGGGGGGAACCAGGAAAGGGAATATCATTTGGAATGTAAACAAAGAATATAGAAAAAAGAAGAATAGGTAGGAGAAAGGCTTTATGAGTTCTCAAACTTAAAAATTATATATACATAACATACAAATAAAATTATGAACATGCATAACCCAAAGATAAAATTATATGTGCATTCAACCCATTAATATGACCTAGTCAAATAACTGATCAAAGACCTATTTAACTCTGGAAGATCCTCAGAAAGAATGGACTACCTCAGAAAGAAATTTATTAAAGGGTTCAGGAGATGAGTCAGTGGTTAAAAGCCACTTACTCTTGTGAAGGATACAGGTTTGGTTTCTAGCACACACTTGATAGTTTACAATATTGTGCATCTCTTCTTACAGGAGTACTAGCTCCCTCATATGGTCTCTGAGATCTCTTATATGCATGTGGCACACATGCATACATACCATTGTACATAGAAAAATAATAAATGATTTAAAAATAAACATGTTATTTTTAAATGTTCCTCCAAAATGTTCATGCTTTTGTAATGCAAACATTTATGAAAACTCTTCTATATATAGAACTATTCTTCTATATAAAATATAGATATTGCTATATTTAATATTCTATAATTATATTAGAATAGCTAGAATATTCTATATACAATATAGAATTAAGCTATAATATAATTAAACAAATTAGCTATTTGCTTCTACTCTCACTATTCAATTTTTCTGGTTTTTTAAACAAACATCTAAATACTAGGGACTAGAGTGACTGATATAGGTATTTTCAGCAGTCAAGTTAATATCTATTAACTCTAAAAATGTGCAGTAAAGTAAAATGCATTGGAAGGTCCATGTGAGCTAAGTGAAGGCAGTCTCCATCAGTAACTACAGGTGAGACGAAGAGAAGAAGATTTTTTTTTTTTTAGAACACAAGCACTTCCAAGTGTGATGTGTTTTGAAAGCTTCCCACAAAGTAGTTTAATACAATCCATCAGTGGTATAATTACAGCTGAATCTACAGCACAATAAAATAAACCTATAAACCTTAATCCATTTCCATACAAATGTCCTTACTAATGAAACCAGGAATGATGAATGTGAACTATGTACAATGGCAAGCTTAGCTCACAAAAGGCTTCTGTGCTGCCTGAGTTCTCCATAGGTCTCTAAAATATTATGCCATTTATGCAATTACAATCAGCTACTATTCTTAGGGGTTAAAGGAGACACTGCTTCAGTAAAGATGGCTCAATCAATCCGGAAATGTTTCCGCTTGTTCGGGAGGATGTCATACTCTCATCTGAACAGCAGACAATGGAGTTTCATTAAAAATCATGATTTCACAACTCATTATGTGATTGCCACATGAATACATCCTGTTACACTCTTGATGGGATAAGCTTTGTATTTCTCGCAGACAGCAGCCACTGGATCCCACTACTAAAAAGAAACAGAGTTAGCCACCATTGTATACAAGTTTTCTGAGGAAGGAATAAGAAAGCATATAGAATTCACAACATGTGATGAAAGAGTATTCATTTCACAAAATCATAGTATCTGTGTTTGATGGCTTTCATTATAGTCACAAAATATCTGAAAAATATCAACTCGAGAGATCAGAGTTTGGGGGTCTTATGGATTCAGAAGTGATTGTGCATGGTCACTGGACCTCGATTGTATCTGGGATAACTATGAATAATGTGGTAAAAGAATCTTGATCATCTCTTGGTACACAGAAAAGAGGTGATAGAAATAAACCCCAGATAAGATGCCCTTCAATCCCCCCACCTACCCAGTAACATCATTTCTTCACCCAAGCCATACCTCCTAGACTTTCCTCTATCTTCCAAAATAGTGTCACTAGTTAGGCAACATACCCCCAGTATAGGACTTTATACAGGGCATTTAGTATCTAAAGCATGACAGCATCCAAACACACAACCGATTGGTTTAAGTGCATATACAGAATAAAGGAAAGCTGAAATAACAATTGCCAAGATCATTACTGAATCCTGTATCATAAAGAACAACACTTAAAAAACAGTAGCCCTTACCTCACTTTAGAAAGATCAAGAGTCCAGTCCATATTCCCAAGGAGGGCACAAATCCACTTAATAACAGGCATCAATATTTTACCTCACTTTCTACAGAAATTAGTAATTAACAAAGATGACCATGTATGCTCCTCAAAATTAAGGTGTTCCATGTAGAAGGCATGTTTTTCCTTGGTAGCTGTAGTCTTTATAACTGCCTAGTTCCTCCTTCATAAAACTTGGTCAGATAAAATGAGACACACTCTGACAGTTCTTCTGAAGAAACCAAGTCACTCAGCAAAGGCATCTGAGGAGACTGTACTAAGCAATATTCTGTTGAGGTGAGAGTTCAAAGAGGGGGATCAAACAAAGTAGAAATGGTTAAAGGCAGATGACAATGTAATATTAAAATGGATTAAAGAACCAAGACCATATTACTATGTATAATCTAGAATAGGACTGAAGGAGCTGTTGAATATTAGTATATGAACATGTCCAGGACTCTGGCATAGTATAAACACACAGAACAGCCCCTGAGAAGGGTTGCTCCATTACATTAACAGGATAGTCATAACAAGGTGATGAGTCATTCAAAAGGTGTAATTGTCCTACTTGAATGCAGAATGGTATGCCCTTTCCTCCATGGGAAGATTGTTAACCTCTAAATCCTCCCAGAAATGTTTTGGCAGTCAAGATTCTTCACCTACAGAATGTATGGGGAGTTACAAAAGGACACTTGAAACCATATATTGTCCATACAGTTGTGACAATCAGTTCTGGTCACCGTGTCTGGCACTTGTGAGTCTCAAACTCCATCAGCAAGAACAATGTAATCTGAGCACATGAGGGGGATAGTATAAACCTGCCTATTAGGTATGAGAGAAGAATAAATCAGGTAAGCCCAGAGAAAAGGAACAAGGGCTAGACACTCATCTGTTGTACCTGGACTACTAAATTAAATTTATTACCCCTTATTTTGCTTAATAATTGTTTGGACACTAGAAAGACTATTCACTTTTCAATATTCATGCCAATGATATTGCACCTATTTTTGATGTAACTCTGCCTCTATTTCAAACGTCCTGTAGGCACTAGCATTGTTTCTCCTTTCTTCTTTACTTCCATATAAAGAAAAGCCGTGTTATTACAAAATTACATTTTATAATGTGCATGCTTCAAATACTTCCATTGCTCTTGAGTAACTTATTGGCCTGGTTTTTACCTTTCTTATTTTTATCTACTTGACCAATAACCTTATTCTTGAAAGTTGAGAATTTCTCAGATAATAGATGTGAAATATATTTTGAGTTAAATATCTCAATACATACAAACATTCATTTTAAAGTCTCATTTCCGATATTAAGATATTAAGTGAGTTTCTTTATTCAAGGACTTCATAGTTAATATCTCTAAACATTTCCAGTTAGAAGTGTGTTACAGTATGAGTATATATGTTCCCTAATTCATGCTCACTGAGGGACTCCACTAGAGGCCTGACCTTCACTGCTTTTTGATTTTTGTTTTTTGTTTGTTTGGGTTTTTTGGTGTTTGTTTTTTAACTTCCTTTCACTTACAAAAGTCTCCAAAATAAGTTAAGAATGTGTGTCAAGGGTGTTAGTAATGTCATGAAAAATACACTATCACTTTATATTCTTGAGGAATTTTTACTATTGTGAAATAACAAAGCTATTCACACCTCATGCTGAAAGGCTGCCTTCTCTCAAAGAAAATTTTGTAAATGTCATTTCAAGTATTATTTTTCATGATGAAAATATCTTCTACTAAATAAACTCAATTAGTGTGTTATGTAAATGTGATAACAACAATAATGCTAATATCATTACTAAGTTAAATTATGGAAGGCCTGAGTCAAAATGTAGGGTGGAAGAGGACACCAGTGTTAGTGGGAAACAGAATTAAAAAGAAGTTTGTAGGTTGGCTGGATCACAAAACCAAGATCTCCCTAGAAACATTATTTTTTGCTACCAAGTTACTCTAATGCTTAAACTCTGTATCTACTGAAGAGTTAGTTATATGCCTTGATTTCCAAACAGAATACTTGACTCAAAATGGAAAGCCATGTTTGTTCTTTCCATTGTAGAATGATGGGGTTTTTGGTCCTAGAATTTAAGACACTTCTCTTATCCACTGGCTAGATACTATGGAGCATTTCCCAGTGTCCTTTCACATCTCTAAGTGGTGACCCATAACACACTTAACTAATACAATAAATAGTGCATTATGCTAAAAAATTGTAAGTGTTTTAATTATCATAGCAGGATCAAATGGTATACCTTTTCTCATTTGTTAAAACATCAATGTATTTATTTTGAGTCCTATTTAGAGATTTGTTTTTCTGTCCCATAAATAATGTATTATCCCATCTGGAAGGGTATATAACATAACAAACAGTGGTTACTGATATCAGAAGTCAGAAAGTAAATCACTAGCCTATACTTGGAATTTTTTACTCTCTCTCTCTCTCTCTCTCTCTCTCTCTCTATATATATATATATATATATATATATATATATATACATATTCTCCCTGCATAACAAAATAATCATAAATACCCTAAGACAATCCACATTTCAGCAAATCTCTCAACATACTTTCTCAGAAGCCCAGCCACCAGGAAGTAAGAAAATTATATTCCATTGTCACATTATCTATTAATTGTTTGGGTAAAATAATACTTATTCATAGTGTGAGAATTTTTTGATTGACAAATGTGGAATGCATAGACAGATTTTATATTTTTACCCAAAAATCACATGAACAATCACTCACATATTTAAAAGATATTAACTGAGTACAGAACTTGGATAGTAAAAGCTTTGCAAAAACAATATGTATAATGCAATACTTTCCCCAAAAAGTATTTTTATAGGAATCAGTTAATATGGTTCAGTGATGATACATTGTGATCAAGCTTACATTTATGTAAGTGTGTTTATTTCCTGAATATGTGACGAATCCCAGTGTGGTAACATAATGAAAAACTATGCAGCCACATAACCTAGAAATGATAACTGACTGCACGTTTAGTAAAAACGCCTTGACTTAAATGATCAAAGTTTAGAACCTGCTGCTCTAAATGAGAAATAAACATACTTCATTAATGTGATTTCTATGTGAATTATTTTTTCACTATACCACTGTATTGTTCATGTGGATATGTTCAAATGCTACTACTACTACTACAGTAGATTCCTCAAACCCCAAATAATAGCAAATCTTATGTATATGTATTTATATATTGGTTACAATTAATATAATAGTTATTAATAATTAATAGTTTTATAATATAATCATTATAATAATCATTATAAACATTATAAATATGTTTTCTATACATACCTATGGTAAATTTTAATTTATAAGTTATCTTTAGTTTACAAAGTCAAACAATAGCACAAACATTATAAATACATACTATAACAAACCTGAACAAGATTACTTCTTGATTGTCTTGTATCTTATATATTGAGGAAGATCTGCTACTTCTATCCAGAACTCTGGCAAGCAACTAGTCTAGCTTGGCATCTAGCTCATGTAATTCCCTAACAACTTCCTCAAGCAGGAGTTAGATGTATGTCACCCACCCAAGTGACTTATCTGTCAATCCGGAATATCCAAACTCCATCCCCCCACATACATGGCTGAGCCATCTCTAGGCTATCACTGTGTGATTTTGACTGTGTATGTGATAACTGACCCAGCTAATAAGTAGCAAAGGTGGATATAGATATAACATGGATACAGGAAAATAAGGCATAATTCATATCCTGGGTAAAAGAGACTGGAGTCTTGTGAGCTTCTCATACAATACACAGTATATGAAACAGTCTGGGAATTAAAACTTACAAATTGTTTACTTGTGTAATTTTTTCACTTAATGTTTTTCTAGGACAACAGTTGACTTCAAAGATTAAACCGCAGATGGCAAAAAGGCAGATAACGGGGACTAGTATATAACCCTTGACACTTCACTTCCTACATAAGTGGAAAAAACTTCAATATCACTGTCTTTTTTACCATGTTTTCTCTGCGGAGCTTTAGGAAGCTTACACTCTGCTGTCTATTTATAATTTGCTCTGGTAGAAACCAGATTCTCTTTACTGATGATCTGGGGTCACTACAGTTCCTCGTGTCGTATCAAAGTACCATTTACTCATCTCAAGAGCTTTAGGACAATTGCTTAAAAACTGAAAAGAAAAATATGAGAAATGACAGCTAAAGGGCCAGGTACCCATTCCTTACTACATAATAGACTTCATGCAGATATCAGGAATATAATCTTCAACAAGGAGGCTAAAACTTGTTGCACTCAGCAGTTTACAATCTTTCTACGGAGACTGTTAATGCCTTCCCCAAGAGGCGACAACTTTTGATGAAGGCAACCTAATTCTGTTTAAAATCAATAATGTCTGTCTCTTTACACTTTGAATATGAAGCTTGTAATTGAAGAACAATTGCTAAAAGTTATATCAATTACATATGAATATAAGGAAGGTATCTGAGTCTCCCTTCCCCACCCCAGTCCCTAAAACAACTTACTTGAGCGTGAAAGTCAATTTACATTCTTTTTTTGAGTCTAGGAATAAAAATTTCATTTTGTGTCATATTCATAAAAAAACTCATATATAACTCAGCAGGGTACTCACGTGTGCTTAGAAACAATATTAGGTATGGGAATTACCTTTTGTACTATAAAGACAAAATTACTCACTGAGAAATAAGATTTTAAAGGATCTCCGGGAAGCAAACGAGGAAAAAAAATGATACAGAAATTCATCCGCAATTGGAACTGTGGTATTGTTCATATGCAGGCTCCTCATCCCTGCTGTATCAATTTTACATCTCTACTTAGATTCTGTAGTCTCCCAGGAGCATGAGTAAGCTGTTAGATTTTAATGAAGACATGTTACAGAGGGAGCCATGGGGCTAGAAATATGAGTTCGAATCTTACAAACTGTTTCTCAGGAACAAAAGCATGGAAGATTAGGTATAAAGGGATTACTGATGCAGGTGCAGTGAAAGCAAAGTAAATTTAGTTAATATGGTGCCATAAGCATTTTCCATGTTCTTATAAGGTTGTTAAAATTATAATTCCAATGATCACATAATATTTTATCAAGTAGATGCACCATAGGCTGTGTAACAAATTCCCAGTTGGAGACATTTGTGTTTTCTCTCCTATTTATGACTGCAGCAAGGTGTGCAGCAATAATCGCCTTCCACTTAAGTGCATCCCATTTCCCCATACCTTTTTCATATGCAGAAAAATGATATTGTTTTACAGTCACGGGAGAACATTTATTAAATCACAATTTGTAAATATTTTTGAGCTCTTACTTGTACATCCAAGTCATTTGCCTAATGAGTTTTTGGGTTTTTTTTTCTTCGAGACAGGGTTTCTCTGTGTAGCGCTGGATGTCCTGGAACTCACTCTGTAGACCAGGCTGGCTTTGAACTAAGAAATCCTCCTATCTCTGCCTCGCAAGTGCTGGGATTAAAGGCATGCGCCACCACCGCCCGGCTATAAGTTGTTTTTTGGTTTTGTTTTTGTTTCTTAATGTAGGGCTCCTTTTAAAAATGTTTCCCTGTATCTTTTCAAGAATCGGATATACTCATAAATGTAACAGATTAAACTGCATTATAAATAACTTGATTGAAAAACATGCCTGGATCATGAATTCATAGTCTTGCTTTTACCACCCCCCACCCCCATCCCAGTGGTTCATTCTTTTCTACTGATATATACCTGTAACATAGAAGTGGTTTAGGGGTCAAGAAATGCTGGTATTTGTTGGCAAAAGTTTGTTTGATATTTTTTGTTTTATTTGTATGTTTTGTTTCATTATTATTTAAGATTGAGACGCATACTGATACCAACTACCTTTTAAAAAGTAACCTGACTTCATTATTATTTTATTTGGCTTTCAAACATGCCTTTTTAATTCATGAAAGTCCTATCTGAAGGACATCAGGAGTAACTACACTAATAAGTGCCTGTGAGTTTGTCAAAACTCGATGAAAATACAGAAACAACTTAAAAACAAACGTTTTAAAATCAGTTGTAAAAGAGTCATTTGCAGTATCATATTTCTTATATTGCTGTGGATTTCTTAAGTGGATCCATGTTATTAATGAGGAATTGGCTCTTTCATAAAAATAAAATGCTATTCTTGACATGAGGATTATAAATATACCCTAAGTCATAATGTTTGGCAAGAATGCATTGACTTGAGCACAATATCCTCTATAGTCTTGGGCATTTGAATATTTACTTCCCAGTTGTTCATGCTGTTTGGAGAGGCTTAGGAGGTGTGCCCTGGCATGCCTTAAGTATGTCTTGAGAGAAGTATGTATTGAGAGATGAGCTTTGATGTTTAAAAGCTTGAGACATTCCCAGTTTGCTCTCTCTGCTTTGTATTTATTGTTCAAGACATAAAGTCTTAACTGTCAGCATCAGCTGCTGACCTGGACTCTGTCCTCATGGACTCATTTCTTTAGAGCTCTCAGTCAAATTACTTACATTTGTGTAATTTTCCTCAGCCCCACTATTTTATTATAGCTATGGAAAAGCAAGTAATACAGCAAATAAACATGAAGTTTGATATCTTGTAAATGTACATATAAAATTTCATTCTGCCCCAGTGGATAATTCCATAGCCATACTCATATGACATGCATCAAATAGATTCAGTGGATTAAAACGATAATTAAATAATAATTAAAAGACTACATGGTTCTGTCACGTACTGTAGATCCTTGGTTTATGTTTTGCGAAAATTCTTTAAATTTTCTGAAACAATCTCTGCTGAATTTTAGCACACTGTGGTTAAGTAATTAATGGACATAATCATGAATATTAAGACATATATTTTAATTAATATTTCGTGTATCTATTGAGTAATTGTGTTCTCCAATCAAGGAGAAATTTATTTATTCAGGGTAGTCATAGATATAGGACTCATATCCAACATTCTGATAATGACATACCTCAGAGTATAAATGTCAGAAACACAGGCAAATGCAAATGCCAACAGTCTTGGAATTAATGCATAATTTAGATCTATTAAAAATAAAGAACATAATAAGCAGTTTTCAGACAGAGTTCCATACATGCCACATAATGTATTTCTGGGGACTCCTAGAGCTACTAATGATGGGTCCACTAAAATACCTCAGAAAAAACTGACAGGTAAGTCTGACAAAATTCCTTTGAGAAAATAAGTTCTGAGTTCTTAAGGAAAATAATTCAGTGATAGATGCAGGAAGAAAGGGAACACTTTCAACAAAAGATGGCAACAGGAAAATAAATGTATATAGCAAACATGCCATTCATTCAAACTCTCTTGTATTGCCAAAGTTTAGGGGAAGCTGGGATTGGTTTTGCATAGAAATCTCTTAAATTATATCACATAAAAGGGCATGGTGATACTTGCCACTAATCACAACTGGTTTGAGGCTGAGGAAGGAGATCATAATTGAAGTTTGTTTGTGCTTCACAACATGGCCCTGTCCAAAATATACATAAGTCAGTGAATCAATCAATACTACTTTAAATAAATTTGATGTATAAGTCTGATATATCTTTCACACAATCATCTTGTGTTCTATGGAGTAATCATGAATACCAAGTCTTTACATGAAGAACATAGAAAAAAGGGTCAGGGGAAGCACAGATAGAACAGTTTTCAATTGTTAACATAAAGGCATCTAAGCTTACATAGTCCAGATATGTATACTGAAGAAATGGGGAAGTGACCCTTTCCTGTGTTTGTATCTGATAACTCCATTCAACAATTAGAGGATCTTAAGTTCATTCATTCAACCTTAGTTAATGGACTACTATGTGACAAGAATTATAAAGTATTACCACTATTATGACACATGACTCTCAATCTCATTGATGTGAAAAAGATCACAACGAAATGAGATTTATGGCAAATTGTTTATAAAATTTCAGCATAAATAACTTGGTAACCCAAGTTATAGATTTCCATTTCATACAAAATAAGGAAAAAATTAGTCAGAATGTTTTAAGCACATTATATGTGAGGAAAGTAGTATGTTTTTCAGCCTGGGATAGTAACAGTGCTGACCCTGAAGAAAACTAAAGAATCAGACATGAGAATGAACGATGATAATGCTGACTCTTGGAAGGTAAAGATATGTGGATCACTATGCTGGGAGCAACCTGAAGTGCTCAGTGAATTCAAGGCCAGGCAGAAGTGTCTATCAGACAATATCTCACAAATGTAGGATCTAAGGATGTATATTACTACAAGAATGCATATCTACCATGCATAAATCAGTGAGTTTGATCTCCAGTCCCACAAAAAGAAAGGCTGCAGACATAAAGGAGGGATAAATACATTTTCTTTTTTTGCAGCATGACCCCAGTCAATTCTGAGACTGAAGGGTAGGTTTAATAATTTCCAATCCACTTTTATACCATCTGAGTTACATGCAGGAATTAAGATCGATAGTAGTACAATGAGGAACAAGCCAGACAGTAAACACAAAATTTTCAAGACACTAAGCAAAGTCCTGTGACAGTTAGTCCAAGGGCTTGTCAGAATAACCAAAATGCCTGAGCCTACTTCCTTGTCCAAGCCCAAAACCTTGCCTGAAGCCTGCTTCTTTCATGCCTTCCTAAGATTAAAATTCCTGCCTTAACCTACTTCCCTATTATACCCTAATGTCAGATTCCTGCCTAGGAGCCCATTTCCTTCTCCTTAGCCAGTGTTAAACTCCTTGGCCAATGTCTTATTGAATTGTCTTTTATATTTCATCAGACAAGTACACATATTCAGGTAGGATGCTTTCCATCTACCCCCATTGGATACTAGATTCTGGTCTTTGCCTCACTTGGCTCCATTGTCCAAAGATGTTCAAATCCTGTATCTAGACTTGATCAAGATATTCCATAAAAGATGTTGATGTCTCCACACACAAACCAAATGTAATAGAAGTGGCAAGTAGCAAACAATGACTTGGCAGAAACTGACTCTGACAAGGCCATTGTTTTTTAATTTCCTCCTGAGTATTACAAGTACAGGTAGTAAAAAGGGAAGCATATTCTTCTAATACTGTTGTCCTTGCTGTTTTGATGCAATTAGTTTCATGTACTCTAAAAACAAGTGTAAGCAAAACCTTCATTATTTTCACTCCTATGAATTAAACTTACAGTATAAAATTTAACCTGTCTACTTTTTCCTTTCTGGTAAAGCTCATTAAATCACAAAGGCTAGCAGGACACATCCCAGTGGTGGTACCTGACTAACCTCTCCTCACCTGTGTAGTTGTCTGCTCTTTGATGCTTTTGCATTATGCAAGTTGCACCACCCCTAGCACTATTTCTATGTCCCAGACTCAGGTCTCTATTCCAGAAAGCATTGTAAATATCCTGAGGTTTTTGTGTCAATGTTTTTTTTAATTTGAATAAATTATTATGATATTTTTATTCACAGATACTCCTGGGCCTATGCAGATGTTGCTATCCTAATACCCTATCCAGAAAGAGACTGGATATAAAAATACCACAACATTTTATATTGCTTTGGCAAGTTCTGTACTGTGCACTACAGCTTGTTCTTGTACTCCACTGCCCTTACTCTATTTAAAGATATATAACAAAGCCCAAAAATATTTAGAAAAAGAATATTTCACTTTATTAGTTTGTCTAGGAAAAAATGGGAGCTTGGGTCTAATAATATCTCTAGAGTCTATCTGTAGAAGCATGTGCATAGGCTAACATTTAGTGGCCATTCAATCAATAACAGACTGTAAAAACTGTCTCCAGATTAAGAAATGGCACATATCCTAATATGACTGAATTTGAACTTGTGGAGCTAGGAAGTTGCTCACCAAGCAAGGTGATCAGTGCTCAAGATTAAAGTTCTAAATCTAGATCCCTAGCACCCATGTCAAAGCCAATGCACTTTTTGGCCTATACCCACTTATCAGTGAGTACATGCAATGCATGTAGGTCTGGGTTACCTTGCTCAAGATGATATTTTATAGTTCCACCCATTTGCCTGCAAAATACATGATGCCCTTGTGTTTAAGAGTTGAATAGTATTTCTTGCATAGAAAAAAAAAACATGTTTTCTGTAACCTTTCTTCAGTTAAGGGGTATCTGGGTCATTTCCAGCTCCTGCCTATTATGAATAAGGCTGCTACTATGAGCATTGTGGTATGGTACAGCATCTTTTGGGTATATGACCAAGAGTGGTATACCTAAGTAGTAAGGTAGAAGTATTTCCAATTTTCTGAAGAACCACCAGATTGATTTCCAGAGTAATTGTACCAGTTTATAATCCCACCAGCAATGGAGGAATATTTTTCTTTCTCTGCATCCTCATTACTTGAGTTTTAGGTCTTAGCTATTCTGATTCATGTAAAGTGGAATGTCAGGGCCATTTTGATTTGCATTTCACTGATGTAAAACAATCCTTTAATTGCTTCTCAGCTATTTAAGTTTCCTCTGTTGTGAGTTCTCTGTTTAGCTCTGTCCACTATTTTTTAATTCTCTTGCTTGTGGTTTTTTGGAGTCCAATTTCCTGGGTTCTTTATATATTTAGGATATTAGCCCTCTATCTGATATAGGATTTGTGAAGATCTTTTCCCAATCTGTAGGTTCCCCTTTTGTCTTAGTGAAAGATCCTTTGCCTTACAAAAGCTTTGCAGTTTTATGAGGTTCCATTTGTCAACTGTTGATTTTAGAGCCTGAGCCCTTGGTGTTCTGTTCAGGAAACGTAAGCTAAAATGTATAGAATTCTCATGATAGAACTCACAGATTGTATGAATTTTAACAAGAAGAATGGCCCAAGTGAGGATGCTTCAGTCCCATTTAGAGTGGGGAAGAGATTAATCATGGAAGGCAGAGGGAGGGAGAGACCTGTGTGGAAGAAGAGAGATGGAGAGGAAAGGGGGCTAGGATTAGTCATGGGGGTAACAGGAGAGAAGCCCAGAGGGCCAGGAAAATGAATGTAAATATCAGGTGCGGGGGGGGGGGTGTGTGGGAGAGAACCTCTAGAAAATCCCAGAATCTGGGATATAAAAGGCTTCCAGGACTCAAGGGGGATGAGTTTAGCTGAAATGCCCAACAGTGGGGAGATGGAACGCGAAGGAAGGACCTCCAATACTTAGACAGCTACCCCAGTGTTGGAATGGCGCTACCCACCTACTATCAAATTTTTGACCCGGAATTTTTTTCATCTAATAGAAATTCATGGACAGCAATGGAGCAGAGACTGAAGGAAAGGGCCAGGGGCCAGCCCAACTTTGGATCCATCCCATGGACAGGCATCAAACACTGACATTATTACTGATGCCATGTTATGCTTGCAGACAGGAGCCTGGGATGGCTGTCCTCTGAGAGGCACTACCATTAGCTGACTGAGACAGAAGCAGATACCTTATAGTCAATCATTAGACTGAGGCCCAGGACCCTATGGAAGAGTTAGGGGAAGGATTAAAGGAGCTGAAGAGGATGATAACCTCATAGGATGAAGAACGGTATCAACAAAGACTCCTCAGAGTTCCCAGAGAATTATGTATATGTGTGCTGTGTGCAAAAATATACATAAATTAGAAGCAACAACAAAAATGCACAGCACTCTCATGTGTGCACATAGCTTTATTCATACAATGTACAGAAAAGAATTGAAGTCTGATCCCACTCTATTCTTCAATGCATTTGTTTAATTTTATAAGGATAAATATTTTTATGTACATATGGATTTGTACCACATGCATGCCTAGTGTCTGCAGAAGTCAGAAAAGGGTATCAGAAAACGTTGATCTGGAGTTATACGTGGTTGCAGTTTGATGCAGTTACTGGAAAATAAAGTTGAAATTAAACTTGAAAGAGTTCTTTTAACCACTGAGCAATTTCACCACCACATCATCCCCTTCCATTTTTTGAAATTTGTATTTAGTTTTAGTAGTTCATGGGTCTGTTTGTATATCTGTGCACATACATCCCTAACACCTGTGACAGACAGAAGAGTTTACAGTTTACTGAATCCCTTGGAATTGACAAATGGTTATTGGATCCTATACAGGAAGTTGGGAAATACCTCTGGTCTTCAGGAAGATCAAACAGAGTAGTCTTAACTGGTAAAACTGTTTCCTACCTTATGTACCTACACAATCATATAACCCAATGCATTTGTTGTCATTATACCAAAAGAACCAGAAAGTCCTATTGGCTCAGTGTTGTCATGTATAACTAAAGGATTAAGATCACAGAGCAATTTCACACAATTTGTCATTAATATAGATGAAAAGAATTTGAAAACATTTAGCCTGGAAAGATTAAAAAGAAGAGGATATGGCTGTACTCAAATATTATAATGTCTGCTAATGGAGGAGTTTTTTAATTATCTGGTACTCCCAGTGAAGTTTTGAGAATCTAATTCTCTAACTAGAAAAAAAATGGGTTTTCCTATCAAGCTAAATCTGTGATTCCAAAGGACATGTATTCCTAATCATTGAAGACATGGACATAGACATGTTGAAGGAAATCACAGCTCAGATAATTTGAGCTATTAAATGATGTCTTTAATATGATTGGTTTACTGACTGGTTTTGTGTGTCAACTTGACACAGGCTGGAGTTATCACAAAGAAAGGAGCTTCAGTTGGGGAAGTGCCTCCATGAGATCCAGCTGTGGGGCATTTTCTCAATTAGTGATCAACAGGGAGGGCCCCTTGTTGGTGGTACCATCTCTGGGCTGTATTCTTGGGTTCTATAAGAGAACAGGCTCCTGCTTCCTGACCTGCTTGAGTTCCAGTCCTGACTTCCTTTTGTGATGAACAGCAATGCAGAAGTGGTAAGCTGAATAAACCCTTACCTCCCCAACTTGCTTCTTGGTCATGATGTTTGTGCAGGAATAGAAACCCTGACTAAGACAAATTGGTACCAGAAGTGGGGTATTCCTGTGACAACCTGACTATGTTTTGGAGAGAACTGTGGAAGGACTTTGGAATTTTGAGCTAAAAGAGCCATTAGGGTGCTAAGAGCTCTGGGGAAAGTTCTGTAGGAGCTTGGAAGACAATGTTAAGAACAGTACAGAAGATGGAGGCCTAGCTTGTGAAATTTCAGAGGGAAGATTAAAGACTCTGAAAGGGGCCATATTTTGATTGTGAAGATTCTGTGGGACTGAAGAATCAGCTGTGATTAACAAGATACCAGAACCACTAAAGCAACCCTTTGTGTTACTGGGACTATTGATGCTGGTTAGCTGGAGCTAAGAAATTAGTAGTGATTAAGAAGAGACCAGCATCACTGAGGTGAAATCTTCTGGGAAGTGTTTTCTGAGAGCACAGAGAATGTGTTCCAGAGATAAACACAGTTGTATTTTGTGCTGTGGCTGGGCTTGGTACTATGTAAGAGTGACCCAGATGGTACTTGTTTTGAAGGCATGAAGGGGTCATGAAGAGCAGCTGAGGCTCTTGGCACAGGGAGAGGCCACGGAAGGCCACTGGTGAAGGTGCAGCCTCAGTTGCAATTGACGGCCCAGGACTTGAAGGGGTCATGCATAGGGTCAGAGGCTTGTCACCATGAAGAGAGCCTATGAGAGGCTATTGGTGAAGCCTAATTACAGTGGAAGTTAGCAGTATTTTGGAGATGCCAGTATCATGTGATGACCACCAAGAACAACAGCATCAGTGGAATACAGGCAGCTGGAACCTAGAAGACAAGCTATGTGCTACAAAGGGCAGAGCTGGAGAAGTGACCCAAGCCCTTGGAGGAGCCCAGAAGATCATGAGTTGGATCCCAGACATTGAACCATTGGAGTTTGAGTTTTTCTTTTGGTTGTGACTGTGCCCTGATATGTTTCCCTCTTGAAGGAAGAAAGTGTTTTACTGGAGCCCACAGTTAAGAGACTTTGAATTTTTAAGACTTTGAATTTTAAAGATATTGGACATTTTAAAGTGATTGAACTTTTAATATGCAAAGACTGTGTGACTTTTAAAGTAATTTAGAACTTGGGGATATATAAGAAAGTAAGGGATGAGGCTTAATAGTGATGTGTTTGTATGTCAAGTTGACAAGGGGTCAATTGTACTGGCTGGTTTTGTGTGTCAACTTGACTCAGGATAGAGTTATCACAGAGAAAGGAGCTTTAGTTAGGGAAGTGCCTCCACGAGCTCCAACTGTGGGGCATTTTCTCAATTAGTGATCAAGGCAGAGGGCCCTTCGTGGGTGGTACCATCTCTGGGCTGTATTCTTGGGTTCTATAAGAGAGCAGGCTGAGCAAGCCAAAGTAAGCAAGTCAGTAAGCAACATCCCTACATGGCCTCTGCATCAGCTCCTGCTTCCTGACCTGCTTGAGTTCTAGTCCTGACTTCGTTTTGTGATGAACAGCAATGCAGAAGTGTAAGCTGAATAAACCCTTTCCTCCCCAACTTGCTTCTTGGTCATGATGTTGTGCAGGAATAGAAACCATGGCTAAGACAAATGGTCATGGAATTCTATCATCCTAGATTTTTGGGCAACCTGATGTCATAATTAGCATTACACATATAGCTGAGTTGGGTATTTCTTTCATGATCCTTATTTAATTACCAGTAATTGTGCTATGCATCCTTTAGCATCAGGCTCCACACTAGTATTTGAGACGAAGTAGTTTATTTAGTTAGTGCAAGGCATTTGCAGGAAAAGGATGAGTGACAGAGGAAAGAATTTAGAAATCTCCTATAGCCTTTTCTCAGAAGGTATGATGAGAAATAATATATACTAAGGGCTTAGTCACCACGTGTGAATAAGAGTTGGGGCATACTTACTAAACTACTGGCAATCACTAGTTGCTGAATGAGCCATTGATTCTTCCAAGTAGTGGGGGTGGGGTGGGGGAGGGAGAGTGGTGGTTTGGGAGAGCTCTCCATGGTCCTAAAATTTTGGCTTGAACAGATTCAAGTGGTAGACAGAGGGATCTATAGATTGGAATCCTGAGAGAGATAGTTTCCAGAGTGGTAAATTTTTCCTATCTGCTGTTCGAAACTTTTTGAATGCCTAATATTCTGACAGTCAGAATACACATGCAGAAACAACAGGGTTTTTTGTTTGCTTGTTTGCTTGTTTTTGTGGAAAAACATATGGCAGGTAATTGTACAATAAGAACTGATAAGCGACATGATTTTTCAAATAATTACAGCCCTCAGAGTTTGCTGCTAATTTTTGAGATTTCTTTATTTGTGCATACAAGTGTTTGTATATATCTATGTGAATATATGCACATGTGTATGTAAGAGTTCATACACTGTGCCTGTATGTGGAAGCTAGAAGATAGGATCAGGTTTTCCCTTCTATTGCTTTCCTTTGAGGTCCTGTCTCTTCCTAAACCTGGAGCTCACATTTTGTCAGTTGGGCTGGAAATGAGCAAACCTCATAATTATCCTATCAGAATCCTTCAGGGTTGATGTTATAACTTTGTGTATAATGCATGGCTTGTTACTTGGGTTCTCAGATCTTCGTGATTACACAGAAAATACTCTCAATCGCTGAGCCACTTCACTAGCACCAGTATCATTTTTCTTAAATTAACAAATGTTCTTCCCTTTTTCTTCAAAATCAAGCATAAAAGCAGAAATGAAACTATCATACAATTTTGTGATTACTATGATCCACACACTCACACATGCATGCATAAGCGCACACACATGCACACTTATGTACTTGGTGAAAGATTGTTCAATAAGGTCCACAAAAAGGAAGCTACTTATATATAACAAATTTATATGGTTATAAACCTAACAAAAAGCAGTTAAATTACAAGCAGTAAGTTTTCTATCCAGGTCAAAATATGATTTTATAACCATTTTTAAAGAATTGTGACTCAAAAAAAACCAGATGGCTAATCTCCTATTTTTAAAAATGAATACATCTGAACTTCTCATAAATATGTTCACATGCATTTATTGCCAAGATTACCCTTAGGAGGAATGTTCCAAATAAAGTATCACATGTTCATCCTCTCATATCTGTGAGAAAATATAAACAAATACTTCTATACTTGCAAATACTTTTGTATGAAGATATTTCTAGAAAGATACAGAACTTTTTCACTTACTCATAATTTAAATCGGAAAAATTTGCAAGAGCAAATCAAATGATCTTCTCCTAAATCATTGAAAAGTAGATTACCCAGACTCCTGAATAAGTAATATTGTTTTCTAAAAGCAAGGGCATTTTCTTGAATGACATGGCATAACCAAGAAATATCTAAACCCTCAATCTCCTATCCTATTATATAATCTTCAAACACTTCAGGTTTCATAACTATCTCACTGAAATTTTGTTGACTGTCCCCAAAATTGCTTTCTATAGCAAAAAAAAAATTAGTCTATAGTCTCAGCATTGCACTGAGTTGAGGTCTCCATCAACAGTCTTTGAGCTGAACAGTTAGTTCCACCAACTTTTTACACTTTCATGATACAATAGTTTTGGAGATTATATTCAGCTTGAACTAAGATTTGGATTTTGGCATGATTGTTGGCCCTAAATTTTAATGTACTACTTTATTGCTAATACAAGGTTGAGCAGTATATTAAAGAGGTACATTGGATTTCTTTAAGTAGAGTTATTTTCCAAAAGTCATTATTTTTCCTTTTTATAAATATGGTATGATTTCCATCAGTCTCAAATATGTCTGCTCTAGAAGATGTGATATTACTTTCGTAGCTTCCCACTGGACAGCAAGATGAGTTTATGCAAATATTCCATCCATCATCAGACATTTGATTATTTTACTCAAGTATTTCTGTGACCTTGATAACTTAGATTTCCTGTGTTCTAATTTGGCCCAGCATTTTTACTTAGTGTGATGCCAATATTGACACAGAGTTGACTCTTTAAGTTTCTTTTAGTGGACATGTCTTGTCATTAAATACTATCTTCATTTGGATTTTAAGGCATATTTTTGTCTACCTCAGCCTTGATAAAAGCATCTTCCAAGATTCCTTGATTTCCTTGAATGGAAAGAAATGTTAAGAAAACATGGTGTGGGCTGGGCAGTGGTGGCGCATGCCTGTAATCCCAGCACTTGGGAGGCAGAGGCAGGCGGATTTCTGAGTTCGAGGCCAGCCTGGTCTATAGAGTAAGTTCCAGGACAGCCAGGACTACACAGAGAAACCCTGACTCAAAAAACCAAAAAAAAAAAAAAAAAAAGAAAGAAAGAAAGAAAACATGGTGTGCTTTCACTCCCAGGTACAGCTGTTTCCAGGCCCTTTCAGTGATATAGTTTAACACAAGATTACTCACACAGACAGATAATACAAAACTCCCATACATGAATTCACATGTAGTCAAAATATGTACAGATCTATTGTTATGTTCAATAAATTGATACCAATATCTTACAGTCCAAAATCTATACTTTTTAAATTTTTTTCTATAATTCCACATTTAAAACACTGCTGACTGACAATAAATAAAAAAGCTTCCATTTTAACTGGTATTGTTTTGACACAAACTAATTTCTTTACCTATTTCCTCCTTCACATGGAATAGTACTTACCCTCTGCTTCACAACTAACTTTAAACCACCTGCATCTTCTCCACACTCTGAACACACTGCTGCTCTCCCTCTTGAAATCTTTATACACTCCCATCAGATAGCTTTCCTGCCCCTTCAGATACATTCTTCATTTTGCTTCAGATCTGACAAAGGTTCTGGCCGTTGAGAGACCTTTTATTCTATTAAGATATGTATTTTAGTTGGTCTTCCTAATGATATTAGATCATCATAGCAGAAACAACAAAAAAGGAAGAGCAACTTTATAAATGTAATTCCTCTACAGAGGAAAAAAATATTGGTATTCAATAAAGAGAGGAGCTGTGATTTCTTTGTATATACCATTTCACTTTTTTCATTTGAAATATTCAGCATAAATTACACGTGCTATTACTTTTCCAATTTAAAAACTATTTTAGAAGAATCTGATGTGTGAAGAAATGTAAAATTGCAATGTAAAACTTGTAACTGATAAACAGTAATCAGTTTAATTGAATATAGTTGCAGAATTATGTACTTATGTTTTTCTCTTTTAAGCAAACATGAAAAAAAATATCGTGCAAATTGAGTTGCTGAGAACTTACCATAAAAATACTAGGTTTCTGGATCACTCCCATATAAAATTGATGGAAATCTTACAGGGCAGATAATCTTGGATGTCAAATTGTCATATTTGAGAAGAGCAAACCTCAAATGAGGAATTGCTGTTAGCAGATTGGCTGTGGCCATGTTTGTGAGATATACTCTTAATTTCCAACTAATGTAGGTAACCCCACACTGCTGTGGGCAGCGCCCTCCTTAGGTCTGACCATGTAAGTAACAGTATATTAGCAAGCCAGAGGAAGCAACCCAATAGGAAGCATCCCTCCATTGTCTCTGCTTTAGTTCCTATCTATGTTTCTTCCTTGAGTTCTTGCCCTGATTTCTGTCATCAATGGACTATAGCTTATAAAATAGCATGCTTTGTCCCAGCAGCAGAGAAACAAACTAGTATGCCTATAATACACATTGAGAGGCAGAACAAATCCAATACATTGTTTTTATTAAATAAGAAATACCAAAATCAACACACTTAAACAGTTCATATAATAATGGCACAAACTAAAACTATGATTCCATTCCTAGATTTCCAAGTTCATTTCTAGAAACAAAACATAGCACCTCAACAATGACCCTTATTTTTTTCATAAGGGCAACATTTAATTGGAGCTGGCTTACAAATTCAGAGGTTCAGTCGATTATCATCAAGGTGAGAGCATGGCAGCATCCAGGCAGGCATGGTGCAGGAAGAGCTGAGAGTTCTACATCTTCATCTGAAGGCTGATAGGAGAAGACTGGTTTCCAGGTACCTAGGATGAGGGAACAATGACCCTTCTAACAGCTATTCTAAGGTTAATTGTTCTAACCCTGAGGTACCCTGAACTTCAGCAAGCAGCCTAGTTTATTCTTGTGTCATTACTAGTGTGCAAAAAAGTAAAAGTCTGAATAAATAAGAAACTGCCAAAACCCCAAATGAGAGTGCTAAAAGACATCATCATTGGAAGAAAAAAAGATTATAAATATTCATATTTTATAGAGCAATCAAGATGTTGATGTTAATATTAGAGCAATAACTTTAATTGTATTTCAGCAAACGGATGCCAATTAGGAAACAAATTATCTCATAGAAGCATGTCTTGCACAGTTTTGCCCTGAAGGTAAGCTGAGGGCTATGTCAGCTTCCTGAATTTTAATGCACAAATGAATACCTCCAAAATTATTAAAATTAAAAATAAGTATTTAAAAGGCTTTAAATTATGCCAAAAATAAATGACAGCTCTGAGCTTTCTATTAAAGACAGAGAACTTCCTATCATAGATTATAAAAAGAAACTTACTTGCTACAAGAAGGTAACTTCTAAGTAGAGAAGGGCCATTTTGTCTGTTCCTTTAGTGGCAGATTTGATATGCCACATCATATCTGAGAAAGCAAAGAGAATTTTGATTTGCCACATAAGTTTCATGGGAACTTCATAAGCTTCCTAAAATCCCACAATCTCACGACAAGCTTTTACTCAAGCTTTTTCAGAGCTACCCAAGAAAGTTCTGGCATGGTGATGCTACAAGATAAGAGATAAACATCAAAAGATGACTATTCTAAGAGATCCTGGTTAGCTAGAAAACTAGTGATGTTGTATGATCCACACAAGCCCTAATGTAGCTAACTCTGTAGTGCTATCTCAAGGCTCAAAACCCCGACAAGATACTGTCTCAAGCTGCATATCCATGGTCTGTGTCAGAAAACCTTTGTGCAACACAAGGAAATTCCAAGTTTGAGCCATGGAAAATTGTTCTTCCTAAAAACAAGGAGATGCCTTATTTTCATGAACATATCTGTGTTATTAGTACTAACAGAATTAGTCCTTAGCAGAGTGTATAACAGGTGAGAACTTCAGGACTCCTTGGTTTTATGTGAGCCTGGAGCTTCCATTCCCATGAACTAGTGAAGTCTACGGCCTCCTGTGCACTGAGAACTATTTTCTCATTAACTATTCTGTCTCTGAGTCTTTCCTTCTGCATTTGTCAGATGGAAACAAACTTATAGGCCAGCTCTTCCTTTGGGTTCAATGAACAATTCACTCATATATACACGAAAAATAAATCTGACATTCCTGGAATAAGCTTGTACTTTGCATATTTAAGCTAAATTGTACACTATATATTATAGTGTACAATTTAGCTTAAATATTATGTATTGGTTTGAAAGAGAGCATCACCCTTAGTTTTTTATTTATATATTTGGTCCCCAGTTGGTAAAACTGTTTTAGAAAAAATAGAGGTGTGACCTTGTTGGATCAAGTACATCACTGGTAGAAGACTTTTTTTTTATTGTTATTTTTTTTATTCGATATAATTTATTTACATTTCAAATGATTTCCCCTTTTCTAGCCCCCCCCACTCCCCGAAAGTCCCGTAAGCCCCCTTCTCTTCCCCTGTCCTCCCTCCCACCCCTTCCCAGTTCCCCGTTCTGGTTTTGCCAAATACTGTTTCACTGAGTCTTTCCAAAACCAGGGACCACTCCTGCTTTCTTCTTGTATCTCATTTGATGTGTGGATTATGTTTTGGGTATTCCAGTTTTCTAGGTTAATAACCACTTATTAGTGAGTGCATACCATGATTCACCTTTTGAGTCGAGCTAGAGAATATCATACTAAGTGAGGTAGAAGACTTTTAAGTTAGGTCTCTCTGTTCATGGTTGTTTTTCAAAACGTGAGTTCTTAACTGCTACTCCACTACCATGTTTGCCTGGCTGCTCTCATGTTCTATGTCATAATCATCATGCATTCTAACCCTTGGAACTGGGAACCCCAAATGAAACACTTTCCCTAAAATGTTTTCTTGGTCATGGTGTCTTATCAAAGCAATAGACACTCAGACACATAACCCCATTAAAGTGACCACATTGAAATCAACGAATCAACAACTTCATTCTGATACTGCCCCAGTCCTGTCTCTGTTCTTTCCTTTATGTTGTTATGGTGTCTGTCAACAACAAATGACTTATCATATATTGTACATTCTTAAATTTTAATATTTTATTCACATTTTTACCTTCAGAGTTATCTATAGCTGGTAAGATATCTTCTTGACCTCATATCATCTTTTTAAGAAATATGAAAAACTGTTGTATAGCAAGTTGGTGGCAAAAGACTCATACAGGAGTAGAGTCAGAGTGGCATATTATATAAAAACCATTAACTGTATTGCAAATGAAATATAAGCGCCTGCTCTTAGCCTACAATTAGGTCACATCAAGTATTAATTTCCACATAACATCAAACAGCGAGAGCCACCAATGAAGCCATAAAAAAAATAAATATAATGAAATTGTTGGCAGAGGACTGGAAGTGTCTCAGTCTAAAATTAGAGAAAGAAACAAAGTCTGGGAATTCCTTGTGCACACACTGTTCTTTTCTTCATATGTATATTCAATAATCATACCTCTATAACTTTGAGAAACTTTTGCTTTCTTTTTTTACTAAAGATTTTGATGGCTCGTGACTTGCTTTTAAACCCACTTTCCAGAAATTGCTGAACAAACTGGAAAACTTTGTATTTCAATTTGAACTAAAGTAATAGATCCATGAGTATTAGCTTTGGCACATCTGCCCAAGACATGAGCTCATGTTCAAATGATGAGCTCATTTTCAGTTCAATACCAAGTCATGTCAGACATGAATCCTCGGGCATCTTCAGCCTGATTTTAAGGAGTGAGGGTTAACTTGCCTTCCCAGCCCATTCCAGAGACACTTGGTTTGCAGAAGCACCTGCATTTCAAATGCATCACTGCAACTAACTCCTCAAAGAGTCCTTTCCAATTGCTAAGGAAGGGCAATCCAATCTGTTGTCAGATGAACTATGTGGAGGTCCCAGATCCCTGCCTGCCTGTCTGCTATGATTGCACACACATTGGTCAGGACAGTAATTTCAAGAGCTACTCAAGCAAATTATCAGAACTATGATGAGATGTAATCTCATGCCACTACTAACAGTTGTCTAAGACTATGGAGACTCTGTAACACATCAAGATTTTTATATTGTTAAATGTGTAGCTAAGATAGTACAAGTTTTATGGGCTATGCCAATCAAAAAGTATTTGGAAGCATTAACTTAGCCCCACAATTCCAAGTCTGAGAATCTGTTTTCTTTAAGATAGCTAACTGCCAACTTTCCCACACAGGCTATCTTTGAGGCATAAAATTGAATGTACCACGATGCTTGGTGCTTATATTTAGTTAATTGTGGGTGCAATCAGGCAATTGAGGACACAATTAGACACTGCAATTAGCTGCTGTGGTCCAAATTATTGGAGAGAGGCAAAAACAGGAGGCTCAGTCAAAGCTTCTCCTTAAAGATGCAGGTCTGTGGATGAAATCACTGATGGCAGACATTCTGATGAATATATCCATAAAGGCGAAAGAAAGTGAGAAAATAACGTAAGCTGAGAATTGTTTGTAGAAAAGTAAGAGAGGAGCAGCATGACTTTGCATGTGCACACAGTTTACAAATCTGCGAGCAGAGGCATCTTATCTAAAATGTATTATAAAATAGTAACCATGGCATGATTGCTACTCTTTTATTCTACTTCACAAAAGTCAATTTCCCTCTCTTTTATAGTTCCAACATTCCAGAACACTGCAGGGAAAATAATTACTTATCAGATCCATTTTGGGGAGATAACAGTTGTCCACTGAGATTCTACTTCATTCTTAGAGATGGTTCTCCTTTTACAGAGGTGGTGACTGAACCTCAGTAAAGTTCTGATGTGCACTCTGGTGAAGATCACCACCAGCGGCATAGAGTGAGGGGAAGTGTCTGTAGCCTCAAAAAAAATCTCTCAAAATTATGATCTTCCAAATGGCTGCTTTATTATCTATATATAAGATATAAGTCAAAAATAAGCTCAAATCTAGAATATTAGGAAAATGTCAATCACCTTATAAATGTTAATCTAAACCGTTTAGAAGAGAATCTCTTTTCTTGGGGATAGGGAGGTGACAGAGAGGATAGATGACTTTAATAGCTGCAGTCCTATTGCCTGGATCTTCAACATTTTATATTGGTTCAACTTTGCTGTAGTTCCTTTAAATATGGGAAGGAAACTCCTTAAATTATTTGCTAGTAACTTTGTCTCCAGAATTTTAATTTTGACTTACGTCTTTGTTTCAGTATTTAATTAAATTCTGTTTTAGAACTTTACCAAAATGGCTTAAAGAAGGGAAAAGATGAATGGTCATATGGAATCCATTGCTTTTTAATTACAGGAATCCATTCATTTTATAATATCAGTGTAACAATTACTTAATGAAATTGAATTATTTCTTTTAAAATTGACTTAATTAATGATTCAATTTATATTAGATAGATTTTATAATCCCATTTTAGCTATAATAGTAAGGTTTAGGGTTTCTTTAAAAAGGAGACTTTTAAGAACTATTAAAATGTGAACTTGCTTGAAATGGAAGTTTATATGGATAAATAGATGTCTTTAGTTAAGACACTCAAAATTTTACTGCTCTATTTTGTTTAAGGGGAAAATGCAATAATTTTATATTATAATTAATTTTAGGGTTTTTAAAATCCAATTATTTTCTGAATAAGCTATTAAACTTATTTCTTTATGTAAGGAGTTAACTGAACAGCTTACAGAAGAATGGTTCTATGATATTTAATGGGCTTTTTACTCTGCTAATGAATCTTCAACATTTGCTGCCTGTCACGCTCATAGAATCTCTCACGTTAAGACTATCTTCTAACCTGCCTGAACCTGGGCCGATACCACAGTGAGATCTTTTTTGATTGAGAATATCTACAGCCTGATACTATGGAGAACATAAAAGTGATTCATTCTCATTTCCAAATTCTCGAACATCCCATGCAAGCAAGCTTGCTTTAGCTATATCCTGCCAGTCTCTCATCTAAAATACTCACTCAGTGCTTAGACTACACCTGGAATCGCAGGTGAGAATAGTTTGGAATTATTCTAAAACACATAGTAGAAGCAAAACATGTGTTTTTTATTACTAACTCTAAGAAGGGCACGCATATATACAACAGAGGTGTATTCACTTATCACAAATGTGCCAATCTGGATTATTGAACACATCAATACACCCTTTAGTCATTTGCATCCCTATGGCAGTCTCTCATTATTGCTGTAATAAGTTATGCCTAGCTGAGCAGCTTTAAGGAATGCACTGTGATTTTTCTTACATTTCTAGAGTTTAAGAGAATCTCACAAATGCCCAGGAGAGGCTTTAGAGAAAAATAGGTCCATTCCTTTTCCAGGTTTCAGAGGCAACCTATGCTCCCAGCCTAAAAGCACTGCACACAAAGACCCCCGAACTCCACTCCTTTTCTAGTCTCTGGTTTCGTTCCTCCAAGGTCTCAGTTTCACTTGACCAGATATATATAGATCATGCCAAACTTTTAGTTTATTCACAGCTATGGCAATTTTATTGACAGCTTGTGGTAAGGTTCGAGCTGCTTTGGGCATTGTTCAAACCAGCATAGTCCCATATAGAATCAATGTTTTTCCTTGTGTAAAAAACAGAGTAAGGAATCAATGTCCTCAGGTGTTTTCTGTTCCTTCCATTATACAGAGAAAGAGAAAGAGAGAGACAGAGACAGAGAGACAGAGAGAAACAGAAAGACAGAGAAGAGAAGAGATTCCAATTCCATTCTGCAAAAGTAATAGTCTATATTACTTTTATCTATTCATTTACTTATTTATTTTTATTTGCTTTTAAGACAGGCTCTCACTGTGCAGGTCTACCTTGCCTGGTACTCATAGAAAACTACCTGCCTATGCCTATTGAGTGCTGGGATTAAAGATTTATACCACCATGCATAGTCAGTGAGAGTCAATGTTAAAAATATTCTGTTGTGCTATAACATAACTTAGCTATATTTGAAAAAAAAAGCATGATCCCTATGACATTTCATACTTTAATGACTGCCCCTCTACTAAATAAAAGCTCCAAATGAGAAAAGGAAGCCTAAAGGTGAAAGTGAAATCCACTTCTCCATGCCAGGTTATTGTGAGCTTCGCAGAACAATTTTAATTCTCAATTAGTTTACGGATTAAAGTTTTATCGCCCTGATTTAATTGACTTTTTGTTATGGCTACTTCCTTCCACTATTCTGTTAATTCCAGATATTCACTGTATGTGTGTGAGTATGTGTGTGTAACAGAGAGGAAATAGCAGAGACAGAGCCACAGAGAGAGACAGAGAGACACACACACAGAGAAATAAATTGTCTTTTCCTTTCTCTTCTTGCTAATGAAATGAGTCTCAAAGGGCTCTTTAGTGCAGATAATTCTCTTTGCTTTAAAAAGCAGTCATAGCACTAGGAATCATACTATTAACTATTGTTACCTACCCAAAACATTATCATACATGTAACTTCATAACTATTTTGAATGAGTATTTCTCACATGGGCTGATGGTGCTTCTGCCAAGACACAACGATCACCTAACAAAGGCCTCAATACCAAACATGTGATACCTTATTTTGAATTGTTGGTCAACACTCTCTAAGAAACATCCAGAATACTCAACCTATTGTACTTGCCCTTGGCTAAGTCCCAGACATGGAAGGCTAAGTCCCCCTTGCTGAAGATACCATGTACTTCAGACATAGCATACAGTGGTCACTAAGCTGAAATGTCTCCTTCCCGAGGAGTAGCTTAAGGTACTAGAAGGTACCATGCCAGCTTCCAAATGAGGGAGGCAGCCAACGGTTCTGCACATCTATAATGCCTATAAACCACAACAATGATCTTAATGGCATAATAACCCCAAGAATGTAGTAGTGGCATACATACCTGGGCCATAACCAACCACTCTCTAATTGGATTTAAGTTCTGTCAAACAAGAGAGAGACTGTTTCTGCTACTGAAAACCTAAATAACTACTCAGAGCTAATGAAATCATGGTTATTGGGAGAGAATATACAGTCACTAATTTACTAACCAGGATAATTCCTAAAAACAATCTATAAATGCTTTTCCTTATACCCACAGATAAGAATAGTCTTCACCCTTCATCAAGGAAACTCCTTTTTGCAACAGACAGACTACTATAAACACATTCTAGAGCCCAGTGTCAATGGATAACAAAATATTCCCACAGACAAGGTCCAGGGACCATTGCAGAAAGGATTAGGGTGTGCCAAAAAGATTGTAATATCAGTGAATTTGCTATAAAATCATGACTCTTAGGAATACCTGAAGGTATATCCTTGAAGTCTCACCCACATGATTGTTTAAACCTGAGTTTAACAAGGACAACACCACACTGAACCTGCCAAACTGAACAGAGAAAAACCCATGAGGCCTCAACACTACACACAGAACTATAGGCCCATGGGGGAAAGGGGGACCGTGGCCCTTCCTAAGGAAGAACACAATGATCAGTTGTGATGTACCAAGCTGTTTGTCCTGAAAATATGCAAAGCGGTATTATATGGACTGAACAGGTTGTATTTTAAAACGTATGGTATGCATATATACATTTATACATGCTATAACAATTACTAAAAAAAGGGAGCTGTTAATCTGTTGGAGAGGAGGGGTTAAAATGGAAGGATTTAGAGGAAGAAAAGGAAGAAGCATTATAATCAAATTACAATCTCAAAACACTGTTTAAACTAATTTTAAGAAAGACCTGTCAAATTCAGTGGTACACTTTGGCAATTTCACATTTGTTCATTCGACCAATATTTATATTGCGGTTCAACATTCTCACCTGACTCAAGAAAATAATAGGGCCCCCCTCCGTCACATCTGGAACCACTAAGAGGCCAATACATAGAGGAATGAAAAACAAAACTTAAATTTGCTTCTGGAGATGAGGTCTAGAAATGACAGATTTAAACCTGTAACCAAATGAGCTTACCGCTGTTTTACTTCTGAATAAAGATTTAAATGTTGACCTTAGCTTGGTACTTCACAACCAAATGCTGTACTCGTCTTTAGGGAGGATCACTGCTCCCATTCTCAGATTTCCTCAGTTGCCTATAGTTCTTTGTGTAGGGTTGGTGCCTCATGGACTTTTCTCTGTTCAGTTTGTCTGGTTCAGTAGTGTTATTCTTGTTTGGCTCAATTTTGGACAGTCATGTTGGGAAGACTTCATGAATATAGCTTGAGATAGACCATCTGACAGGATATCCAGTGTGATGGTGAACAGAGCAGGAAGAGTACACAAGCAATATAGACTCTTCCACAAAGACAGCAACCAAAGCACCATGGACTTAGAGGACAGCCAGTGGGAGACTGCAGGAAGAGAAATGACTTTGGGATTCATGAGGAAATAAGTGGAACAAACCACTGTTTTATAAATCATACAGGCTGGGAACAAACTTCTCTTAAATGGGATTGTGTGAAGGCTAAATACTCTCAACCAGTTCTATTAGCAATGATGTCTTTCAAAGCAAATTGTAGTAAGATTGTTTTAAACTGTGTTGCCAAGTAGGAAAAAGAAGCAGTGGAAGAAAGCATAGGAATGATGCCAGTGTGCAGTAGAGAGGTATTGGGAAGATTGACTCATTTGGCAAAAGGATTATTGTGTCTGAGGTTAGTAACCAGGGGCACGAAAACAAATTTTAAATAAATAGATCCTGTCTGGGCTGTAAATTCTTTAAGAGAGAAAACTAGGGCTCATTGAGTTTATACAATTGACTCTCAGCTGAGCTCTTGACACAGTCCTCACTTTAAACCTGCTGTTTAACTGACATGCCTAGTCTATTTCCTACCCTGTTTAAGGCCTCTGTTTCCAACTTATGCGTCACACACAAAACTCAAACACACAAGGCCGTAGAACACACATGCTCACAGAACATACAGGCACATGCATCTAAGAGCTTTGTCATCTCTAGAAGTGTGTGATTTTACCCAATCACCATTCCCCTCCCCAACCAGAGCCTTCTGCAATTATGTTCCCTTCTTTCAGGTATTTTTTCCTGATGCATTTTTTTGGAAATTGCTTTACCCTTAACAAGCTCCCAATGAGTTCTCTACTATGAAGCGTTAATGCCCAAATTTGCTGTGAGTTCAAGGAAAGAGAAGGCTTCTGAAAGAAACCCCAGGCTAGGTTTCAGGTATGTTTAATCCTGTCTACATGAGAAGCAATAACTACATCATTTCAAAAGCATGCGCCTTTAGGATTCAAGCTGTTAATGTTTGCAAACCAGACAACCACCCTTAATACCACTGCTGGTTTATTGACACAAACTCTTTGCTTCCCACGGCTTGTAATTGAATCCCCCCACTGCTTAATTGGAAATAGAATGACTCCAAAACCAGATTTGAAACATCTTCTAAAGCTGGTAGGAACATCAGCACTCCCTTTTAAAAATAAAAATTATATCATTAACCGTGTTAAGTGAAGATTGGTGTTCTGCTGAATATCAAGAAACAAGTGCACCCCAGGACTGTCTGAACACAGCACAATTCTGTTTTACAGAGGCCTCCCTCCTCTCTGAAGCATAAAGTCAAAGGCTGGCTTTGTTTCTGCTGTGTGACTCCGAAATGCTCGGCCTAATCTCATCTTTAAAAGGCCTCCTTTCAACTGACAGATAATTTGAACAGCAATTTCCTTCAGATAATCATTCAACAAATAATCGTTAAGCTGTTATTACAAGTCAGATACTGACCTAAACATGAAAGATAGCATGAGAGAGGAAAAAAAAACAAAGGAGTCAGTAAGCAGTTGTATTATTTTCTGTGTATATACTACACTAAAATACATATGTGTGTGTGTGTGTGTGTGTGTTAAGTTTACTAAGCCTTAGAAAATAAAGCTACAGCTGATCCCTTATAACTCAGTACCCCACGGCAGTTCCATAGAGGGCTATATTTCTCAGGGTTTTCTATAGTAACAAAACGTATATATTTATAGGATTATATACTGGTATAATACACAACACACACACATAAACAGTTCAATCTCTCTCTCTCTCTCTCTCTCTCTCTCTCTCTCTCTTTACACACACACACACACACACACACACATATCATTGATATATACAATCAAACAACATTGTTGTAAGGGTCACCTAAGACCATTAGAAAATACAGATATATTTGTATGACCATAGCACCTCACGACTTTGCCAAGACTGCTGCATCAGGAACATAAGGTCAGTACCCATGCTTTCTCAATCCTCTACCTACCAGACCCCCTGGTTCATGCCCAGCTCCCTTGAGCTGCAAGCTCTCAGCTGAGCACCATTGTCTGGCCAGGATTCTACCTGCCTTTACTAGGCCTTGTGTACCAGGAACAACCAGGTTAGAATTTTTCACCTCACCTAACCCTTTGCATGCCTGGTGTCCTGGGGTAGGTTCAGTTCCCCTGAAATACAGGCTGCCTCCTGAGTTCCACTATTAAGCCTGAGGCCACCCAACTGAAGTTCACAGTACCATGAACACTCAGATTTGGCTTGCCTACCCTAGATCTGCTACATAAGAAGTATCCAGGATCAACCAGATAGCTGAAGGCCAGCACAGGAACACAATCAATACTAGCCAGGGCAATACGGAACTTCTACAGCACAGCTATCCAGCTGTCTTAGTACAACAAACCCAGGGTATCCAAAAATCAACAAAGCACATGAAAATAACCTTAAATCCAATGTTATAAAGAAGATAGAGGCTCTTACAGAGGAAATGAATGTCTATCTTGAAGAAATACAGGACAATACAATAAAACCTGTGAAGAAAATAAATAAAAACTGTTGAAGATCTGAAAATAGAAATAGAGGTAATAAAGAAATCACAAATTGAATAGTCCTGGAGATGGAAAATCTAGCAAAGAGAACAGGAAACACAGACATAAGCATCACCAAGAGAATACAAGAGATGGAAGACAGAGTCTCAGGTTTAGAAGATGCAATAGAAGAAATTGATATATCAGTCAAAAGAAAATCCTGAGTGAGTTAGCCCAGTCACAAAAGAACAAGCATGATATGTACTCACTGATAAATGGATATTAGGAAAAAAGCTCAGAATACCCATGATGCGACAGACAAAACCATAGAATGGACAAAAAGAAAGGATCTTCAAAAATGGTACTGTTCTACCTGTATGGCTGCATGTAGAAGAATACAAATTGATCCACTTGGATTTGAAATTTTGCAGGATGATAAATATGGGTATTAGACCTCAACATAAGGCCAGATATACTAAATCTAATAAAACAGGAAGTGGTAATAGCCTTGAATGCATTAGAATAGGAGACAACTTCCTGAACAGAACACCAACAGCTCAGATAGTAAGATTAACAATTGATAAAAGGGATCTCATGAAACTGAAAATCTTCCGTGTGACAAAGGGCACTGTCAATAGGGTTAAATGTCACCTTAGAATTTGAGAAAAGATCTCCAACTTCCTTTACCTTTATCTTCATTTGGAGGGGTAGTATTCAAAATATAAAAAGAATTCAAGAAATTAAACACCTATATACCAGCTATCCTAATCCAATAATGGTATACAGAGCAAAATAGAAAGGAATCTCTAACGGTCCAGAGGCACTTATAAAAGTCCTCAACATCCTTAACCATCAGGGAAGTGCAATTCAAAATCACTCTCAGATTCCATCTTGTAGCCTTCAGAATGGCAAGATCAAAAACTCAAGTAACAGCACATGCTGGAGAGGATATGGAGCTATGGAATGCATATCTGTTGCTAGTAGGAGTGCAAATTTATATAACCACTTTGGAGATCAATCTGATAGTTTCTCATAAAATTGTTAATAATTCTACCTCTCCTCAACATATAACCAAAAGATACTCTTCCATGTCATAAGAACATTTGCTCACCTATGTTGATAGAAGCTTTATTCATAATAGCCCCAAAGTGGAAACAACCCAGATGTCCCTCAACGGAAGAACAGATATTTAAAATGTGGTACATTTATACAATGGAACACTACTCAGCTATTAAAAACAAGGACATCATGAACATTTCAGGAAAATGGATGAGGCTAGAAAATATAATAATGAATTAGGTTGTTCAGACCCAGAAAGACATACATGGCGTGTACGTACTTATTAATGTATATTTGCCAAAAAGTACAGGATAACCATGGCATAATCCATGACCCAAAGAAGGTAAGTAACAAGGAGGGTCCAAGGGAGAATGCTTGCATTTCACTAAGAATTGGAAATGAAATAAAGAGAGGAAGTATTTGGGGACTGGGTAGGAGAGGGTGTAGGAAGGGGAGCAGGTTTTGTTATCAGCTTCAAGAAGAGCAAAGGTGGGGATTGAGATGGCTGGGATAGAGAAAGGAAATCGGTGGGGTACATCTCTGGAAAAAGCCTGAGACCTGTGATGGGGGAGGCTATTAGAGGTGATGAAATTTGCCATGCTTATAAGATGTGCGTGGATAGGTGGTTCATTTGCCAACCGGCCTGTCCTGGGGCCTGTGTCCTACAAGGAGATCAGCAGAGGGAGTGATTCCCCACTGCCATCTTCCCTGCCTGCCTGGGCAGAAAAAGAGCACCAGGTACTGAGACATCCCTAGTTTAATATCTCTGGGGCTGCAAACAACCAGGGGTCTGCCTGTGCCCAGGACCTGAGAGCACATAGGCAGTTCTTCTGCCAGCCATCCTCTGGGGGGGCGAGGGGGGGCTGTGTCCTATGTGGAGATCAGCAGAGGGAGTGACTTCCTGCTGACATCTTCCCTGCCTGCAGGGGCAGAAAAAGCAGCAACAGGTACTGAGATATCCTGAGTTTAAGATCTCTGGGAGCACAAAAGGGTCTGCCTGTGCCCAGGACCTGAGCACATAGTCGGTTCATCTGTCAGCCGGCCTGTCGTGGGGCCTATGTTCTATGTGGCGATCAGCAGAGGGAGTGACTCTCCACATCTATCTTCGCTCCATGACAGAGCAGTCCAGGAGCACCTGGTTCAGTTAGGCAAGCCAAGTATAAAATTGCTTGGGGAAAGACTCAACAGGGTCCCAAAGGAACAAAAGAGGAAGGTAGCACATCAGCAATCTGGGCCAAAGGAAACCCAGGCAAATAGTGTCACAGAAATAGCCACAGGAGGTTGAAGCACCAGCCAGAGACAATAAGACCATCTAACACCAGTGAGAACTAGATGGCTAAAGGCAAATGTAGGAACATTACTATCAGAAACCAAGGCATTATGGCAGCATCTGAACCCAATTCTCCAACAACAGCAAGTCCTGGATACCCCAACACACCAGAAAAACAAGAGTTGGATTTAAAAACACTGGAAAGGATGCTGTTAGAGGAACACATGAAGGACATAAATAAATCTCTTAAAGACATTCAGGAGAAAAATAATCAAAAGTTAGAAGCCCTTATAAGGGAAACACAAAAATCACTTAAAGAAATTCAGGACAATATGGGTCAAAAGATGGTAGTCAATAAGGAGGAAATGCAAAAATCACTTAAAGAAATACAGGAGAACTTTGATCAACAGGCAGAAGTCATGAAAGAGGAAACACAAAAATCTCTCAAAGAATTACAGGAAAACACAAACAAGCAAGTGACAGAACTGAGCAAAAACATCCAGGATCTAAAAACAGAAGTAGAAACAACTAAGAAATCACAAAGGGAAACAACTTTGGAGATAAGAAAACCTTGGGAAGAAATCAACAACAGAATACAAGAGATAGAAGAAAGAATCTCAGATGCTGAAGATACCATAGAAACCATGGACTCAACAGTCAAAGAAAATGCAAAATGCAAAAAGCTTGTAACCCAAAACATCAAGGAAATCCAGGACACAATGAGAAAGCCAAACCTAAGGATTATAGGCATTGATGAGAGTGAAGATTTACAACTTATCTTCAACAGAATTATGGAAGAAAACTTCCCTAACCTCAAGAGAGAGATGCCCATGAATATACAAGAAGCCTACAGAACTCCAAACAGACTGGACCAGAACAGAAATACCTCCTGTCACATAATAATCAAATCCTCAAATATACTAAAAAAAGAAAGAATACTAAAGGCAGTAAGAGAAAAAGGGCAAGTAACATATAAAGGAAGACCTATCAGAATTACACCAGACTTCTCACCAGAGACCATGTAAACTAGAAGATCCTGGGCGGTGCTCATGCATACTCTAAGAGAACACAAATGCCAGCCAAGACTACTATACCCAGAAAAACTCTCAATCACTATAGAGGGAGAAACCAAGATATTCCATGACAAAACCAAATTTACACAATATCTTTTCACAAACCCAGCCCTACAAAGGATAATAGAGGGAAAACACTAATACAAGGAGGGAAACTATACCCTGGAAAAAGCAGGATATTAAGCTTCTTTCATCAAACCCAAAAGAAGATAACCACACAAGTATAAATGTAACATCAAAAATGTTAGGAAACAATAATCACTACCCCTTAATATCTCTTAACACTAATGGACTCAATTCCCCAGTGAAAAGACATAGACTAACAGACTGGATAAGGAAACAGGACCCTATATTTTGCTGCATACAGGAAACACACCTCAGTGTCAAAGACAAAACTACCTTAGAGTAAAAGTCTGGAAGACAATTCTATAAGCAAATAGTCTCAGGAAACAAGCCGGAGTTGCCATTCTAATATCAGATAAAATTGACTTTCAACCTAATGTCATCAAAAGAGACATGGAAGGACACTTCTTGCTGGTCAAAGGAAAAATACACCAAGAAGTACTCTCAGTCCTGAACATCTATGCTCCAAATGCAAGAGCACCCTCATTCATAAAAGAAACTTTTCTAAAGCTCAAAGCACACATTTCACCTAACACAATAATTGTGTTTCTTCACACCCTACTCTCCTCAATGAACCAATCAGGAAAACAGAAACAAAACAGGGAGAGAGTGAA